>NW_011494819.1:161893-168978 GCF_000754665.1 Bison bison bison | reverse complement strand
ACAAGGGACAGAGGATCAGCCCTGGGAGATCAGTAAATGGTCCCAGGGGTGAGACAAAGTGAGAGATGGAACACCCGCTTCCTCCAGTACACAAAACACAAGAGGCAGCCTCTGTCCAGCCTCGTGATATGCAAACCCTCATATGTTTATGCCGATAAGGAAGGAAGGAAAGGAGGGTGGTGGAGTCTGAGACAAAAGTTCCCTCCAGCCGTTTTTAGTCTAGTGAAATCCCACAAACATAAACCCGCCAGAGCTGTTCTCCCAGGGGAGGGCGGTGGCATTGTCACCAAAGGGCAAGCTGGTGTGAGAGAAGAAAGAGGAGAGCGGATCTGCCCGGCTGTTGGTCTCTACTGAATAAGCATAAAGACCTGGGAATGCTTTGACCAACGAAGCTGCGTCCTTACTGACACTGGGCTCCCTGACACCCGCGCGGGGTGGTCCGAGCTCGTGCACAGGAGCCCTAGGTGCACTACAGGGGAAGCACCGCACGGGAGCAGCAGAGACCCGGAGGGAAGAAGGAAACCGCCCCGCAGCACCACTCCCCTCCCCGCCCGCCCACCCCGACACACACCTGGGTGACTGCGTGGGGTACGGCCGAATGAGTGAACGAAAGCCAGCTACGTGCTCAGCCACCAGGTTAAGTGCTCTGGATACTGAGTCTGGAGAACGGAGCTGAACAGAAGTTACTGGGAAAAGCCTCAAGGACGAGGTGGGACCGCAGCTAGGTCTTGGAGGAGGGAGATGGGACTTAGGCAGGAAGTGAGTGAGCGGGTCCAGGCAGCGGGAAGAAGCTGAGTAGTGGTGGGGGCAGGCGGGGTGGGGCTGGCAGAGAGGAGGAGGAGGGAGGGCAGAGAGGATTCAGGTCCGCCAGGTGAGAAGGGTTTGCCAGGGGAGATTAGGTAGTTTAGACTGCCCCCCAAGCTTGAGGAGGCAAGCCTCAGAGGGCCGAGGTGGAGCTGGCAGGAGGGTGACTGGCCTGGGGAAGGAGGGGCAGAAAAGCAACAAAGGACCTAAAGGGGCTGGAGGAAGGCAGACCCGACAGCTGTGGTGGAAACTGCAGGACAACTACTATATTCTCAATTACCTTATTAACAAACAGATGAGGACAATGACAAAACCCAACCTCACAATTTCTCCTAAGAAATCCCAAATATCCCCCAAACAGTCAAAATCTGGGAGCTCTGGGATTGAGACCTACCTTCTCCCTGAAGGCCTAAATGCTTGTAGGCAGCCTGGCCCACCCCAGAATGGATGGAGCAATTTAGGTCTGGATCACACTTCATGTGTACTCCAGGTTTTTTTCTGCAGAAATTTCAGTGTGTTTAATGCAAGGTGCTAACCTGGATCTTGCTGGGGTGTACTGTAATATATGATACGTACCCTTATTACCTTGTTAAAATCCAAAAGAAATCTGAATTCCAAAATATATCTAGCCCTGAGGGTTTTGGATAAAAGAATGTGAACCTCAACCAGCAAAATTATGAATGAAGTATGGTTCTAACACACTTTATATGAGTGTGTGTGTGCTCAGTTGTTCAGTCCTGACTTTTTGCAGACCCATGAACTGTAGCCCGCCAGGGTCCTCTGTCTGTGGGATTTCCCAGGCAAGAATACTGGAGCGGGTTGCCACTTCCTCCTCCAGGGGATCTTCCCAACCCAGGGATCGAACCCTCATCTCTTATGTCTCCTGCACTGGCAGGCAGGTCCTGTACCACTAGCACCACCTGTGCCTGCTAAGTCGCTCCAGTCATGTTGGACTCTTTATGGACCTAGGAACCATAGCACACCAGGCTTCTCTGTCCATAGGATTCTCTAGGCAAAATACTGAGGTGGCTTGCCATTCCCTCCTCCAGTGAATCTTTCCAACTCAGGGATCAAACCTGCATCTCTTGCATCTCCTGCATTGGCAGGCAGGTTCTTTACCACTCGTGCCACCTGGGAAGTCCCATATATATGTATAATAATACTCAGTCAACATCCAAAAGTAGGTAGGCTTATTATCCTAGCCTGATATATGAGGAAATGGAGACAGAGAGGTCAATAACTTGCTCAAGGTCATCCAGCAAGTTGTGGTTCAGTTCCAGTAATAAAAAGCTTTTGACTTCAAAGATCTTACATAAAGATGGCAAACTCACATGCCTGCAGGAGCCAGGTACCATGTGTAAATGAGGCAGGCAAGAGCTAAGAGGCCTCAGGGAGTGGTGAGGAATGTGGTGTGCAGGGAGCACATACTTTGTCTCGGGGGGGCAGCAGTCACAGAGCCCCCCTTCCCATTACTCAAGTGGGAATATACCCCAAGTCACCAGATCTTCTGACTCTTCAAGGAAAGCAAAGGTTCCTGATTTTTTATGTGAAATCTTTTGATTTCTAAATACTGTCAACTTATTCTAAATTTTAAAAACAGTGTGAAGACCAATTCTGGGAATGGGACCAGTGTGGGTTAGTGCTCAAATTTTATGTGTAATAGCTTATTTCTTAAAAATGGGCAGTGAGGGGTTGAAGGCAATCTGTTCATTTTTGGCGCTAGGTCTCAAGTATACATAACATTATCTTCTATACTTTTCTGTATGTTTGATATAGGTTATAATTTTCAATACATTAATTTTGATTTTAAAAAAGAGTTCAAAATAACAAAACACATCTGTGGGCTGGACTGACACCTAAGGCTTCTGGTTTTGCATCTCTGCTCTCAGTCTAGTGGAAGTAATAAAATATGAGACATGGTGAGTTCTGTGCACAGTAAAATGTACCAAGTGCCCTTAGAAAGGTAAAATGCTTTTGGAGGGTCCTCTCTGGGTAGGGTACTCCACAGAGCCCTTGCACTGGGGCTTAATGTTGACAGATGGGTAGGACTTCAACAGGTAGAAACGTGGGGGAATATATGCCAGGCAGAGGTGATAGAGACAGGAAAGATACAGAGGTGAGAGAGGGGAGTCATTTTCAGGCAGCAAGGAGACCAGTGTGGAAAGAGCAGATGCGGGGGAGAATGGAGGATACAACTGGAAAAACAATGGGTTGCCTTGGGTCACCTATAGGAGACTGCCTTCCTTCCCCTTCCAGAGGCCATGTGACATTTAACTGCATGTCACATGTCTCACTGTCTCTGGAAAATTAACTCTTTAAGAACAAGGAGCTTGTCTCCATACCTGCCCCCTCTCCCCATGCCCCTCAACAACAAATATGGGTAGTCAGACTATAGAATGTGGAGGTTATTCAGTATGCAGTGGGAAACCACTGAAGATTCTTGTTCAACTGTCCCTGGAAGATTACTTTGGCAGCGATGTGTAGAATGGATTGGAAAAGATTAAAAGGCTACTTCAAGAATGTAGGCAAGAAATAAAGGCTTGATTTATGTAGTGTTAACAAAGGGAACACACAGGGCAGCTGAGGCCAGCCTGAGGCAGAACAGACGCTGCTTTGGGCAAGGCCTGAGTGAGCACCCCACGTACCCACTTCCTGAAGCCAGGGATCTCAGTGCCCTTCCCTTACTCTCCCTCCAGCCTATCATTCAATCTTATGGGTTTCACCTCCCAGACACCTCCCGAAGGTGTTGTCTACCTCCCTGGTAAACCAGCCTGGTTCAGGCCTCCCTGCCTCAGAGTCATTATCCGTGAAATTCATTCTCGGTAGTTTTGCCAGAGTTATCCATCCAACATAAAAACTGACCATGTCACTCTCTTCTGTGAAACCATCCAGTGGAGGAGCCTCAGGACTCTTAGGATAATCCTGAGTGTCTTAAGACAACACAGAAAACTTCTCAACAGACTGGTGGTTGCCAAGATGGAAGGAAGAGGGGGAGGATAACTGGTTAGCAGATGTTAAGCCTTTATATATAGAAAGGATAAACAACACGGTCCTATTGTAGAGCGCAGAGAACTATATTCAATATCCTGTTGCTACCAAACAGGGTTCTTGGCCTTTCCCAATCAATAGAAATTGACTAGAGGCCAGATGAGAAATTCAAGCAAGGCTTTATTGGGGTCCCTGCTGCGGCAAAGGGGAACGAGGACAAACATGTTCCCTTGCTTGCTCGTTCCCCTGCTGGGGGGGCAAGCTTGTTCCTTCTATGGGGTGAGGGTAGGATGTGTCCAGGGGTCGGGTTTAAGGGATGGCTTAGGTGCTGTGCCCACCCATTTGGTGATATTGTGTGCAGGGGGCATGCTCCCCACCCCCAACTTTTCCTCAAGGCTCTTCAAAAGTGGCAGTTTTTTTTTATTTCTTTGTATCTTTTGGATCCAGAATTTGCCCCAGCTGAACCCCAGTTATTTTTGCCCCAGGACAGAACCCCTAGTCCTGTATAGTTCCTTTGTATTTTATTTCTTGAGGAGAGGTGTGTCCAGGTGCAAGCATTGCCACAGTGCAGCAAAGTGTCCCAGGTCCCAGGCCTGTCTCACTATTATGAACCATAATAGAGGAATTTTTAAAAATGACTGTGTGTATATATATATATATACACACACACATATATTAACACAATGTTGTGTTAATGGCTGCTGTATGGAAGGGATTCAGTTTTGCACACATACATATATACATTTCTATGTAGGTATATATATACTGCTAAGTCACTTCAGTCGTGTGCAACTCTGTGGGACCCCATAGACGGCAGCCCACCAGGCTCCCCCGTCCCTGGGATTCTCCAGGCAAGAACACTGGAGCGGGTTGCCATTGCCGTCTCCAGTGCATGAAAGTGAAAGGTGAAAGGAAGTTGCTCAGTCGTGTCCGACTCTTAGTGACCCCATGGACTGCAGCCCACCAGGCTCCTCCGTCCATGGGATTCTCCAGGCGAGAGTACTGGAGTGGGGTGCCGTTTCCTCCTTCAGGGATACATGTGTGTATGTATATGTGTATTTATGTGTATACATATATACACACACACAGATATATATATGTGTGTGTGCATAACTGAGTCACTTCTCTATAGCAGTAATTAACACAACACTATAAATCAACTACAATTCCATTTTAAAAGAAAAAATCTTAAGAGCTAGCCCCTTGTCTACCTCTCCAGACTAAATTCCCGCCAATCTCTGCCCTGTCTCCAGATTCTCCAACTTTATGCTCCAGCAGCAGGCCAAAATTGGGAGCTGCTGGCATGTATCATCTTCTACATATTCCTGTACCAACGCATGGTGCTCCTTCTGCGTTGGGCTCGCCCACCTCTCCTGCCACATCCTTCTCAACTCCTTATTTAACATCCAGCGCTTCCCATTTTATCACCTCTGCACCGTGTGGATATCTCATTGCTATTCATGTATTCCGCCTCCCTCACTACATGGTTATATTCTTGAGGGTGAGAACTCACCATTTCATCTCTATGTCCCCTATGCCTGGTCCTGTGCCTGTCACAAAACGGTCACACAATGGACAGATGACAGGTGGATGAATAGACAGACAGACAAAACACACACAAACAACTGAATTGCTGAGGTGGGGAGTGAAGGGAGGCAGGGAGGCAGAAGAAATGACAGTTCTGGAAAGAATTCAGCGATAACGTCAGGGTGTTAATGAACCTGAAGAAGTTAGACCTTCATTATGAGAATCAGGAAAAAGAGAAGCCACACTTCTTCTTAGGGGGTTAGGGGTAGAAACATGAAGAGTGAGTGAGTGATGAGTAAGTGAAGAGAATATGAGAGGAAAGAGGCTTTTGTGAAGGCAAAACTTAGCTGCTAAGATTTTAAGGGTTCTAGAAATTAGATCGGAGAAGGCAATGGCACCCCACTCCAGTACTCTTGCCTGGAAAATCCCATGGACAGAGGACCCTGGTAGGCTGCAGTCCATGGGGTCACGAGGAGTCGGACACGACTGAGTGACTTCACTTTCACTTTTCACTTTCATGCATTGGAGAAGGAAATGGCAACCCGCTCCAGTGTTCTTGCCTGGAGAATCCCAGGCACAGCGGAGCATGGTGGGCTGCCGTCTTTGGGGTTGCACAGAGTGGGACACGACTGAAGCGACTTAGCAGCAGCAGCAGAAATTAGATACACAACCTGAAATAACCTCATGCCCAGAGAGTTTTTGAACTACAGAAAAAAGGGGATCCTACTTTTACTGAAAAGCTGAACTCATAAGAAAATCTCCCATTCCCTTAAGTGACTTGGGAAGCGTGCGTGCTCAGTCATGTGACTCTTTTCGACACCAAGAACCATAGTCCACCAGCCTCCTCTGTCTATAGGATTTCCCAGGCAAAAATACTGCAGTGGGTGGCCATGCGCTCTACCATGGGATCTTCCTGACCCAGGGATCAAACCTGCGTATCTCCTGCATTGCAGGTGGATTCTTTACCACAGAGCCACCAGGGGAGCCCAAGTGACTCAGGGTAAGGACAGCTCAATCCCTCAAGCTATAGCAAGTGCTTCTTAAAGCATCAAGGGAGGGGACTTCCCTGGTGGTCCAAGTGGTTAAGAATCCACCTGCCAAGGCAGGAAACATGGGTTCAACCCCTGGTTCGGAAAGATCCCACATGCTAAGAGACAACTAAACCCATGCACCACAGCTACTAAAGCCCACACCCCTAGAGCCTGTGCTCAACAAGAAAAACCACCACAATGAGCAGCCCTCACACTCCAACTAGAGAAAGGCCGCATGTAGCAACGAAGACCCGGGGCAGCCATAAATAAATAATTTTAAAAAGCATCAAGGGTGTCTGGGAGAAGTTCATGGGGGAGTCCTTTTCCTATGTCATGGCCCAAGATCCCAGGGGTCTTGAGCAGGGAGGGGATCTGGTATTTCAAGGCGTGAAAGAAGTTCATTATGACAGAATGGAGGCTGTGTTGGGATGGAATCCAAGAAAAAGTGGATTGACCACTCCATTCCCAAGGGCAGGGGGCCCTGATAAGTGATAACTGAAGTTGCTCGTCATGTCTGATTCTTTGCGATTCCATGAACTAAAGCCTACCAGGTTCCTCTGTCCATGGAATTTTCCAGGCAAGAGTACTGGAGCGGGTTGCCATTTCCTTCTCCAGGGGATCTTCCCGACCCAGGGATCAAACCCAGGTCTCCTGCATTGCAGGCAGACGCTTTACCATCTGAGCCATAAGGGAAGCCCAGGGGGCCCTAAGGTTAGTCACAAACTCGGGTACAGT
>NW_011494819.1:154174-161793 GCF_000754665.1 Bison bison bison | reverse complement strand
GTTTGTGACTAACCTTAGGGATCAAACCCAGGTCTCCTGCATTGCAGGCAGACGCTTTACCATCTGAGCCATAAGGGAAGCCCAGGGGGCCCTAAGGTTAGTCACAAACTCGGGTACAGTCACCAGTCTGTCCGAAAACTGAAGCTTCTCATACGCAGTCTTTCCATCATAAACAGAAGAAACTGCACCAGCAAAGACAGCCCTTCTTCCAAAATAGATGCTGGAGACAGGGGGTGGGCATGAGGTGGGCTACTGGCCCTCCTGGCATAGGCATTGGCCTTTAAGGTAGGGAGAGCCTACTCACAGCCGGGGATCTATATTCCTCCCCCCACCAGCTGGAGTGTGAAGTCACTGGTAGTTATTAGCAGGGCATCTTCACCAGCATGTGGATTGTGAGGTGACCCGTGTTTGACTTCATGCTCTGCCGCGAGGGCCCCCCCCCTTTGATTTTGCAGAGCCCTGAAAATTACACAGCCAGCCCTGATTAGGAACATGTCTGTCAGCAGTGGGCAAAACAGCTCTTGCTTAATCATAGGTATACAGGGAAGGCTGTCTGCTGGGGAAAATCAAAGGAGCATCTTCTGCAGATGTCTGCTCTGAACTGCTTCCATTGAATCAATCCCTAGTCTCCAGCAACTTGGGGGGCCTGGAACCTTTCAGTCCGGATGAATCCCTCCAAATACATACGTGGGAATGCCAACCTGAGCACTGCACACACACTGATACCTTTTTTTCAACCTTCTTAAGCATAGGACAACTTGGTACTTGGGACACTTTGCCACCCACCTCTTTGGTTTCCAAAGCTGAGCATCTTGGTCACTGTGATGAGGTGACCCACCTCATCACAGTGGCTACAGAGGGCTGTGAACAGTGTGACTTGGATTCCATCGGGGCAGCTGGAAATTGAAAACCAATGGAATGTGTCTGAGGTTAGCAGAAGTGACCTTGAAACACAGGCAAGCAGCAGGGAACTACAGACACTTGAGCTCTGGCCGGGAAAGACAAGAGCACGACACTCGTCTGCTCAAGCTGGGACCTCCTCCTCTTTCCCTCCAGCGGCAAAATTTAGGAAGCAATTTGACTGCCAAGTGCAGCTGAGAAAAAGAGAAATGTGTGGAATTTTGCTTTGTTAAGTGAGCTGAGACAAGGGATGAAGGTCAGAAAGAAGGGAAGGCAGGCTTTCTGCAGTTGGCAAATACAGAGAAGGGCTGGTGGCAGCCAGCGATGCCCCTGGGGCATTATCTGAGGAACAGCAAAGACAGGCATTCTTCCTGACTCTTACTTATTATCTTTAACTATGTGGGGAAGGCATGTGTGAAACAGAGGCCTACCAAGAGTAGACAGGCAGCAGAGCCTGCTGTATCTGACAATGCCCTTTGCATCTGACCGGTCCCCTTTGTACCCCATGGCAGACAAAAGGATTTGCGGCTTAGGAGTCTTACCTAACCATAATCCCCAAGGAAGAAAGGAGGTGCTTAATTCATCCTACAGACCTCCCAATCCTGGCTGAGTTTCCATGAAATACCCATTAAATCACCTGGGAAGCCTTTATAAAATCATGGGTACTTGGACATCACCCCAGACCAGTTAACCAGTGCCTTGAACAGTTTGTTTGTTTGGGAGAGGGTTGTTTTTAAAACTCTCCAGATCAAACCTGTCAGTCCTAAAGGAAATCAACCCTGAATATTCATTGGAAGGACTGATGCTGAAGCTGAAGCTCCAATACTTTGGCCACCTGACAGGAAGAGCCGACTCACTGGAAAAGACCCTGCCGCTGAGAAAGAGGGACGACAGGAGGAGAAGGGGGTGACAGAGAATGAGATGGTTGGGTGGCATCACCGATTCAATGAGTATGAGTTTGAGCAAACTCCAGGAGATACTGAAGGGCAAGGAAGCCTGGCGTGCTGTAGTCCATGGGGTCACAGGGTCAGACATGACTTGGCAACTAACAAGGTAAACCTACTGTGCAGTTAATGTTATATTAAGAAAATCTGTCTGAAATGAATCAAACCTGGAGAATTCTAAGTTGACGAGACATACTTTCTCTAACTGGAACATGGATAGAGGCTGCTCTAATTGAAGTCCAGGTTGAGCATCCCCTCACCAGGCAGCACCTAAGGCCAGGTTTACTGTTGTGTTCCCATAGGGCACTGAACAGGTACTTCAAATGCTTGGTTTAACATAGCTTCCCAGGGTCTAGGAATTAGACTGGTGGTTGCTTCGAGCCAGAATAGTCAGGCTCAGGGAGAAATGCTGCAATCAGAACTGACTGCCTCCTTACGGGACTAGAACCCAGCAGTTGCTGGCCCTGCTCAGCAGCCCAAAGGCTGTGGATATTCACTCTAGGAGGTAGTTGCGATCACTAAAAGAAATTAAGCTGCCTTTCATGCTCTTTTCTATTACTTAGAACCCCTTCTTTTCAAACTGCTGTGTCATTGTTTTCATGGGCAGAGACTAGCTAGAAAATACTTTTAGCACAAATTCAGTCTAGCTGATAAGTTGCATTCCATATAATCTGGAGTCATTAAGCTATATTTTTGAAAACTGGGTGGAAGAAAATACTCTGTTGTGTGATTCAGGAATACATTTTTTACAGATTGGAAGCGGGACCTGAAACTGTTTCCCTCCTCCATCACTGTAGTTTTCCTGCCTACTGCCAAAATCCCCCACAGATTGCTTCTTACAAGGAATGAAGACAGGTCTTTGGAAACTGCAACAGCAGTATAACATTAACACATTCCCAACAGCCCAAAGCCACATTAGTGCAGAAATGTTGCTCTGAATTATTGGCTAGAATGGGCAGACTACTTAGACATCAGCCAATTCCAGAATGTTCTAGGATCCACCTAGACATTCTAAATCAGGAGTGTGCAAACATTTTCTGTAAAGATTCAGGTGGTAAATATCTTGGGATCGTGGGTCACATATAGCCTCTGTCACAACTACTCAACCTTGCCATTTTAGTGCACAAGGAGCCATAGACACTATGTAAGGAAGGCTAAGTAGAACTGTATTCCAATAATTTTTTTTTTTAATTTATTTGTCTTTGTTGGGTCTTAGTTTCGGCACTCGGCAAAGGCAATGGCAACCCACTCCAGTACTCTTGCCTGGAAAATCCCATGGGAGGAGGAACCTGGTAGGCTGCAGTCCATGGGATCACTAGGAGTCGGACACGACTGAGCGACTTCACTTTCACTTTCACACACTGGAGAAGGAAATGGCAACCCACTCCAGCGTTCTTGCCTGGAGAATCCCAGGGACGGGGGAGCCTGGTGGGCTGCCGTCTATGGGGTTGCACAGAGTCGGACACGACTGATGCGACTTAGCAGCAGCAGCAGCAGTTTCAGCACTCAGGATCTTTTGCTGCAGTACTTGGGCTCTCCAGTTGTGGCGGGATCTTAGTTCCTTGACCAGGGATCACACCAAGTCCTCTTCATTGAAAGGTGGATTCTTAACCACTGGACCACCAGGGAAGTCTCCCAGTAAAATTTTATTCACACAAAGGGAAGGGTTGGATTTGGCATCTTGCTGACCGTTGTTCTACCAGAGCATAACTTCCATAGATTGAACTGAGTGCTATTTAATGGGTGACAAGTGCTATTTAATGGGTAAAGAAGAAAGACTGACATGGTAAAAGACTGATCTGGATTTAATGACAAATATTCCACACTGGTTGCTGAACACCAGAATGCTGTCCAAGGAACCATCATTTAAATAAAACAACCTGAAAATAAGGCAATTCTCACATATACAAGCACACACTCACACAAAACCTGTTATTTTTAAATCATTAAATTATTCACTATTATAACAAACAGTTGTAAAATAACATTACAGTGAAGGAAAATGTGCACAAACTTCAGAAACACAGTTCCGATTGTCTATGAACACAGGTTCTTAATTTGTACTTCTTCACATATGTATAGCCTCAGGATCTTAAAGAGGCCACATGGCTCAAGGGGTTAACTTATCTTCTCCTTCCAACTCAGCGCTCAATATTTAATCAAGCCATTTAACCTATTTAAACCTGCTCTCTGTTCTCAGAAAAGTGCAGCCTGCACTTGACCCAGCTCCCCAGGAAACAAATGATACATTTGCCTCCACCATCATGAATGAGTTGGTAGAAGGAGTCTTCAGATGAACATTTTTAAGGGTGAACCACAGTTACCAGGGTTTGCTTTAGAAATACTAATTTTCTAGGACTAATATAAGAAACAACTTCCTGAATGCAATTAACCTCACTTAATGCAGCTATGCTCCCTGAAGAATCATAAGGAAAATGGAATCACATCTTAGATGCACCATGAGTAGGGTGCTGGTGGCTGGACAGTTTTCTTTTGCTAAGGGATGCACTCATAGAAGGGATCCTGAAGTAGTAGCTGGCTTTCTTATCTATAGTAACTTAAAGAACGGAGGAGGTCAGTGACATCCAAAGATTTCCACTGCCAGTAAATTATTGAACAACAGTTTCAGTCTCCTCTTCCCATTGAACCCATGCTTGACAGCTGGTGTGGATGAGACTGCAATAGTATGAAAATGTCAGCAAAAGACCAAGTGACCCAGAATGTGGATCATAAACCCATGAATAACCAAAAGTTGGATGAGATTTCATAGGCACAGACTTGAGAGAACTTAAAACAGCTGGAAGAGGTAGATGTGCATTTAAAAAAAAAAAAGGAACAAGATTACCTACAAATTGGCTATATTATTTTCATGTGAGTCTTACACACTTAGTATTCAGACTTCAAGAGTCAGAATAAATAATGGACACTTGCTTTGCTCAGATTACTCTCAACCAAAATAAAAAAGGAATTAGTATCTTCCAAAACTATCTATAGTTTAAAAATCTATTTGCATTTGTGAATAACAATAAACCAATTTAGAGAGCAAGATCAACAGGCATTATACAAACCCAGATTTCTCAGGAATTTTTTTTAAGTGTTATGATGGCAAAAACATGCTTTCCTACAGTCCCCAAAGAAGTTCTTTGCTAAAGTACAACCGACCAAGTATAACTTACCAGCATCCATAGAAAGTTTGCTAAAACAACAAAAACAATCTTGTGGATTTTTTTTTTCCTCGTCAAGTGTGTCCAACAGTTTGTGAAGATGCTTTCATGAAAAGTAGAGGGTAACAATCACTAATAAAGAAAACAAAACCGCTTTCCACAACTCTACCTTCTAAAGGCTAACCCTAAGGGAGGGATTTTCAGCATAGGTCACTGAAGTCTGTACAAGAGTCATCTACAGCCCCGACTAGAAATGGAACATGTCCAGGACATGCTAATTACATGACAAAGACCAGCTTTGTCAACAAGGACATCTTTGGCCCTTCTAGACTAGCCTTAAGTTTTTCCATCAAGCATAAGAATTTTCAGTGTCCTTATATTACATAAATCACAATAGGTCAGTCTTCCTAGCAGCTGAACTGGAGAGCACAGTAGGTCAGACCCACCTATCCACACTGCTGTTTGCCTCTCTTCAGAACCGCCTGTCGCACTCCTGTCCCCTGGCCTTCCCTAAGACAGGGGTCATAATACTGTCCTACCTCACAAAGACGTGAGAAACAACTAACAATCATTCAAAAGCATAAAGCACTTTACAAATAGAAAAGTGCTATTTTGGCATTTATAGAACCACCAGACAACATTTGTTGCTTGTGCTATTTGGCAATTTTGCATTTATACCTCTCCCTGCTTGTGCCCTCCTTGTGTAAAGTCTTGAGCTTTCTACTGTGCCTCCCTGTGTAGGAAAGAGAAATTTCTGCTCAGACCAGAGCCCATAACCATATGGGTGGAGGTGGGAGTTGGAATAGCTCCCCAGTCACTGCAGAGGGGGAGGGGTACACAGATACAAATGAGACAAGGGAGCCTTGTGGCCCAACACGGGAACATCTTGATTTCCTGGATTTCTCACAGAAGGCCAGCAAAAGTCTGAGCAAACTGACTTTTGCAGCAGGTCACTAGGGCAACCATTGATGGCCCGAGTTTCACTTGACACAAGCATCAAGTTGACCTGGGGAAAGGAAGAGTCACACATGGCTGGAATTGTTCCATTTCCCAGCACTTAAAGACCACAGATGAGACCTGAAATAACACTGGGCCTGGAACACACCTGACACCAGGGGTGGGGGTCTGGTCATCCACACAGACCAGCCTAATCCAGCATGAGGCTAGATTGTTTTAAAGTAGCAAAGAACCAGGAGCAGTACCAAGAGCTCCCTGATCTGAAAACCAGTTACGAATGATTTTCTAAACCTCAGAGATTCTGCCCTGGAAATGAGGGTGTGTAGCTGAAAATTCTGCCCAGTTTCCTCTGGACGCCTCAATATAGCAGCTAACTGTGGCTCAGAGAAAGGAAGGGAAGAGTACACAAAATATCCACTCCTGTAGGACTGACAAAGTTCCTCTGCTTTTTGTGGGACTGCAGCTGATGTGGGGGGAACAGGGCAAACAGTGGCTTAATACCTGGTGAAGCCAGGACAGAATTACTCATGCACACCTTTGATTTTATCCCAGAACTCTCACTCCATCCACACCCTCTCCCTGCTTCCCAGAGGCCATCACGGCCCAACCTACTGTGCTGCCTGCCATCCTGTACCCTCCCCCACCCCACTATCTCCTCTTCCTAAAAGTCCTCAAAATGCCTGCTCCTCCACACCCTTCACTCCCTACAGCGTGCACTGGATGAAATCACCACGCTCAAGCACATCTCCCAAACATTTCACCGTTAGGGAGGAGGCAGGCAAAATACAGCCCCTCCCAAAGAACAATTCTTATTCAACCCACCCCTTCGGGACTCCTAACACCTAAAAGGCTCCCCAGTCATTCTCAGATTGTGCCTCCCGCCCCCCTTCCCCGTTTCTTTCTACAGGGTCTGTCCCCAGGACACCTATTCCCCACGTGATTTCCCACCCCCCGCCCCGCCCAGGGTAGCCTCCGCTGGGCCCAGCCCTAACACAGGTGCAGCTTCTGATGCTGCGCCAGGTGCGTCTTGTAGCGGAAGCCCTTGCCACAGCCCGCGCACTTGTGCGGCTTGTTGCCTGTGTGGATGCGGCGGTGGCGGATAAGGTGCGAGCTCTGGATGAAGCTCTTGCCGCACTCGATGCACGTGTAGGGCTTCTCGCCCGTGTGCGTGCGCTGGTGCTGCGTGAGCGTGGAGAAGTCGCTGAAGCGCTTCTCGCATTGGCCGCAGCGGAAGGGCTTCTCGCCGGTGTGCACTCGCAGGTGGTTCACCAGGTGCGAGTTGCGCCCGAAGCCCTTGCCGCACTCGCGGCACACGTAGGGCCGCTCGCCCGAGTGCGTGCGCTTGTGTGTGAAGAGGTGCGAGCTGACGCTGAAGGTCTCCCCGCACTCGGAACACATGTACGGCTTCTCGCCCGTGTGCACGCGCTGGTGCTTCACCAGGTCCGAGCGCCAGCTGAAGCGCTTGCCGCACTCGCTGCAGCCGTGGGGCTTCTCGCCCGTGTGGATGCGCTGGTGGTTGGCCAGGTGCGAGCGGCGCACGAAGCCCTTGCCGCACTCCCCGCAGGCGAAGGGCCGCAGCGCCGCCGGCCTTGCACCGCTTGCCGCGGCGTGCGCGCGCCGGTGGCTCAGCAGGTGCGAGCTGAGGCTGAAGGCC
>NW_011494819.1:151647-153713 GCF_000754665.1 Bison bison bison | reverse complement strand
GGCGGCGCCAGGGCTGAAGCTCTCCCCGCAGTCGGGGCAGATGGTGGGCGCGTCCATGATGCTGGCCATCAGGCTGTCGAGCTCCCCGAGGTCCATGGACATGGGGTGGTGGAGGCGGCGGAAGCGGCGGGGGGCAGGCTTGTCACCCCGGGGCCGACTCCCCAGGGAGAGGTGCCGCCTCCAAGGAAGCACGGCAGGGGGCGGCTGCTCCTCTTCCTCCTCTAGCCGGTTCTCCCCTGCGCTCTCCTCTTCCTCCTCTTCCTGGGGGCTCCGGGAAATGCTGTCGGACTCAGACAGCCCTGGGAACATGGCCATCTCAACTACGCCAGATTGGTCATCCTCTTCCTCACGGCTTGCAACCCCGTCTTCCTCGCTCAGCAGCCCCTCTGCAACAGAAAAGGAGGCCATGCGGATGACTAGGCTTGACGCTCAAGAGATAAACCCAGAGGAAGCCTGTCACAATAAGAGTGTGGGCCACAAGGTAATCTCCTCCCCCGGAATCTCTTAACATGTCTCTCCAAGGTCCGTGCCCACTCAATCCTCAATTCCAGCCTCCTTCCCACCTGGAGACTCAGGGATGGCCTAAAGCTCACCTTCCCCTTGCCCCTCCAGTTCTTCAGGCAGCTGTCTCTGGGCCTAGGCCCCACCCACTGGACCTGGGGCTCTGCTCAGCCTGGCTGCCTGAAGGCCTGGCAGCGCGCTTGAGATGGTCAACTCTGGGCCAGGTGGGACTTTCTGTGACCTCAGAAGAGACCTGCTCCACTCTGCGAGCCAACAATCCCTTTCACAGCCCTAGCCTCAAAAGACAAGGCCACTCTGGCCAACCACAAGAAGAGATCACCTGGCCTAGCTCACTGGTCTGTTTTTTAGTATGATTGGTCAGTCTGCAACAGCTTAAGGTGGAACAACAAACCAAACACATCCCAACTTAAGGGCTTTACTCTGTGGGGGGGCAGTGTGTGTGGGCACAGGCGCTGTTTGGGTGGGGAGTAGGGAAAAGGGGAGGTGAGTGCAGGATCTGGAGCTAGCTGATGAGTCCAGCCTGGAGGCTGATCCAGAACACATATCTGCCTCTGGTTGCTTATCCCCAGACATATGAAAGACCATTCTGTGCACTGCAGGGGAGGGCACAGGAGGTCTGGGAGATGTCCTGGGGAAGAACTGTAACCTCAGGATCCTGATCGTAAGGTATTTCAGCTCATTTCAGTCCCCAGGGCATGAGCAGGATCAAGCAACAAAAGCCCAAAGATGGAACCAAGGAAGTGGATGGATGCCCAGTATTTACTCTTTCTAGATGAAGAACTGCAAAGATTTAGGAGAGCCCTTGGGCACTTATCTTCCCTGGTGGCTCAGATGGTAAAGCGTCTGCCTACAATGCAGGAGATCTGGGTTCAATGCCTGGGTGGGGAAGATTTCCTGGAGAAGGAAATGGCAACCCACTCCAGTATTCTTGCCTGGAAAATCCCATGGATGGAGGAGCCTGGTAGGCTACAGTCCGTGGGGTCGCAAAGAGTCAGACACGACTGAGTTACTTCGCTTTCACTTTCACTTGGGCACTTTGGGTATTAGCCACATGATCCCAGGCAGATCTCTTGCCATTGGGTTTATTTATCTGCAAGCAGGGATGATGACTAACTAAACATCTGGATCTGTGCTAAGCAATTCATATAACTCTCCAGCAACCCGAGGAGGGTAGGGCCCAGTATTACCTGTGTTCCTTCTTCAGCTGTTACAAGTGTCATTTTATAGCAATATTTTGTATTATAAAGTGCACACCAGTGAGTTACCCTCTTCACCCTTGTTTACCAGCTACAGCTCCTCCCCAGACCAAAGAAAAGAGATGTTCCTCAGACTTAAGACAGTGTGTGTGCCATCGCTCAGTCATGTCCGACTCTTTGTGACCCCATGGACTTTAGTCTGCCAGGTTCCTCTGTCCATGGGATTTCCCAGGCAAGAATACTGGAGTGGGTTGCCATTTTCCTGCTCCAGGGCATCTTCCCGACCCAGGGATCGAACCTGTGTCCCTTTGCATTTCCTGCATTGGCAGGCAGATTCTTTACCACTGC
>NW_011494819.1:131418-151547 GCF_000754665.1 Bison bison bison | reverse complement strand
GCCTGGAGAATCCCAGGGACGGGGGAGCCTGGTGGGCTGCTGTCTCTGGGGTTGCACAGAGTCAGACACGACTGAAGCGGCTTAGCAGCAGGAGCAGCTAGAAAGCTGCCTTCTAAGAATGCTGCCCATGATTATCACTCTAAAGGAGCTAGAAAACAATGTGAATGGGGTAACTTCCACAGAAATTCCCCAGCTCTTTCCTCACCTGTGCAGATGTTAGACATCAGTTCCCTCTCCTCTGAGTGTCCTCTTGGAGCTTCATCCTGTGGGTCGGAGCCCATCTCCTGCCCCAGGTGCCCTTCTCTCTTGTCTGCATCCTGTGGGTTAGAACCCATTCCTCTTTCGTCTGGGTCCCCTTCCCTGTCTTCACAGTTCTCAAAATCAGAGCCCATGCCCTTGTCTTGTGAGTCCTGGGCTTCACACACACCCTGTTTGTCGTCTTGTTCCATCCAGGAAGAACAGGATGAGGGAGGTGACCAGGGATACCTGCTCCAAACAAAACAAACACAGATCAAGATCACGTGGGTCTGGCCTCATCCCCTTACCAGGTCTGGCTTTGATTGCCATGAAAATTGATGGCACAGTCCAATAAAATGTATAGAGTTCCAAGCCCTAGGTGGCAGATCCTAGAGACTCCATTTCATGCTTTAAAGTAAATAGAATCAATTGAAAAGGAGGCTGATCTAGGTGGCAGAGAAACAGTAGTAACTCACAGGGCCACATGCCAACTGCCACCAGATTATAGTCGATCTGCTTCCATCTATGAAATGGATGGGTTTCCCTGGTGGCTCAGAAGGTAAAGAATCTGCCTGCAATTCAGGAGATCCGAATTCAGTCTCTGGGTTGGGAAGATACCCTGACCAGAGAAGGGAATGGCTATCCACTCCAGTATTCCTGCTTAGAGAATTCCATGAACAAAGGAGCCTGGCGGGCTACAGTTCATGGAGTCGCAGAGAGTCAGACAAGACTGAGTGACTAACACTTTCATGAAGTGGATTATTCTATTAGCATGGCTCTCTAGCTTTAACAGTGGGTAACAGTGGTATTCCCATTTTACAGATGAGAAAACTTGAAGCTCAAAAAGAGGACTCCACAAGGCCAACTTGTAAGCAGTACCATTCTGGGTACCATACCCTGCCATCTTAGTTTTATGAATTTCTGGTGACACTTATTTGATTTCTTTACTTTACTGATATAAAAAATTTTTTTGCTAGTGTTAATTATAGCCACTCAGCCTTTTCCAGGGGATCCTCCTGACCCAGGGATCAAACCCAGGTCTCCTGCACCGCAGGCAGACTCTTTGCCGTCTCAGCCAGATTGGCAGAAATTGGGGATTAAACTAATCATGCTGCCTCAAAGTTCCATGAGTTCTTTACTCTTATTAAAGCTTGCCCTTCTCTAAACATACACAATTTTTATTTGTCAATTATATCTCAGTAAAACTGGGTTGGGGGGCGGCACACATCTTGACCTCCTGAAACCCACAACAGTCTTTGTGAGGATTTTAGCTACTTAGGAGGGGGCCTCGAAGGAACCAGAGGAAAAGTACAGTCAAGACACAAGAGTAACAGAAGCATCAGGATATTGACTTCTCCTCTAAGACTGCGTCACTACCAGCGGCAGCACCCAGCTCTGCAGTGAGGACCTGCCGCTTCCTGTGAGTTCAAGAAGTTCAAGCTTTAGTAGGTCTCCTGGGGACAGGTGGGGGGGACGCAGGGACCCTCTGTATTAGAAGCCATCTCTAGAACCTGATGACATATTTTGCCTTATTTATGCACTTTAATTGTAGATCGACCATAATAGGAACCTCCCCTGGCACAATTGTCAAAATTAAAACAGAAAGGTATGGTACCCAGAATGGTACTGTTTACAAGTTGGCCTTAGGCTTGTGCAGTCCCCTTTTTGAGCTTCAGGTTTTTCATCTGTAAAATAGGAATACCACTGTTACCCCATCATTAAAGCTATAGAGCCATTTTAATAGAATAATCCACTTCACAAAAGTGTTAGTCCCTCAGTCGCGTTCGACTCTCTGTGACCCAATGGACTGTAGACTGCCAGACTCCTCTGTCCACGGAATTCTCCAGGCAAGAGCACTGGAGTAGGTAGCCATTCCCTTCTCCAGGGGATCTTTCCGACCCAGGGATCAAACTCAGGTCTCCTGAATTATAGGCAGATTCTTTACTGTCTGAGCCACCAGGGAAACGCATCCACTTCATGGATGGAAGCGGATCGAACTGTAGTCCAGTGAGAGTTGCTATGTGGCCTCATGAGTTGACACTGTTCCTCTGCCACCCAGACCAGCCTCCTTTTCAACTGATTCTCTTTACTTTAAAGCATGAGGTGGAGCTTCTAGAATCTACCATCTACAGAGCCCCTCTACAGAACAGGCCATCATGTGAGCTGTAGAGAGAAGATGACATCAGATTCCTAAACCTTTTTGTAGATGTCAGGTTTATATATCAAATGTATAGGGCACCCTGCCAAGTCTGAGCACTTGAGCCAAAAATAATTGACCCCTGCCATCTATCACTCTTACAGCTTAGCTCAAGGCAGCAAAACAGTTTATAGGTCAAAGATCTTGGACTGACTTAGAAGTGTCCAGCTCTTTCTCTGCCTCGGCAGTCCCCAAACAGGACTTGCAAGAATATGGCTGAGCAGTGGGACTTCCCTGTTGGCCCAGTGGTTAAGACTTTGCCTTCCAATGTGGGGGGGTGTGGGGGTGGGTTCAATCCCTGGTCAGGGAGCTAGGATCCCACCTGCCTCACAGGCAAAAACCAAAACATAAAGCAGAAGCAATATTGTGACAAATTCAACAAAAGAGTTTAAAAATAGTCCACATCAAAAAAAATCTTTGGAAAAAAAATTATGGTTGAGTACGATGCCCCTACTTCAGCTTTTCCTGCCTGCGTCCTCTTAGAGGGCTTCCCAGAGGCAGCCCGGGCTCTGCGACCAGACTCTTGGGCATGGAAAACAGGAGTTATGGGCAGCTGCCATTCCAGCGGGGCCAGCCTTCCCCCAGAGCCCCAGGCAAGTCAGTAAACCTCTTATTGTTTCAATGCCCTCATTGAAAGGTGCAAGGAGGGTAATGCTACTTAACCTTTCTCTCAGGGAGGGTGTCAGCAGGAAACATTAAAAAAGCACTTTGGAAAATACTTGAACTTGATATCCTGAGTAGTCCAGATGTGGAATTCACAGTCTTCATCTAAGTCCTGATGCCATTTCAACAGCCCTCAGAGAGACCGCAGCCCCTCCTTAATTTTGACGGGCTCATGGCCCTAAAGAACACACTATATCTATCCTCAGAGTTGATGATGTGTCATTTCAGTCGTGTCCGACTCTTTGCGACTCTATGGACAGTAGCCCATTAGGCTCCTCTGTCCTTGGGAATCTCCAGGAAAAAATTCCGGAGTGGGTTGCCATGCCCGCCTCCCGGGGATCTTCCTGACCCAGGGATGGAACCCACGTCTCCTGCATTGGCAGGTGGGTTCTTTACCACCAGTGCCATCTAGAGTTGATGATATACTCCTTCAATTAGAGGGAAAAATCAAGCCTTTCTCTTAAACACCACAGGAAAATGGCTGGGACTGAAGATGGTCACTAAGCAGTATCCTGAAACACAGCGGAGTCCCTTTAGAACTTGTTACTGGTTACAACCCAGGTCCCAAACGCAGGATTAGGCCATAGGAGAAAATCCCTTTAAAGCCATAAACCGTTTAAGACGTCTATCCCTCAAGGGACTCTTGACCCTAAATCACTTCTACCCATCACTCTCTTGTCTCCTGGAGCTCAGTCTCCATAATAAACAGCTACATCCCTTGAGTCAGCAAGTGTAATACATCCTGAAGGTAGGGGGGTAGAGAGGTCAGAGGAAGGTTTGTGATCTACTGGTTTGCTAGTGACTAAAAGCAAAAGCAGCAGAGGTGGGGGGAACTTAAAGGGAACCTAGTCAATGATTTCTGCCAACCTAAGACCAGCAAGAAGAATTTTATATCCATAAAGCAGAGGAATCAAATAAGAATGAGCCTCACCAGAAACTCATAAAACTAAAATGGCAGGGGATGGTACCCAGAATGGTACAGAAATGACTGCTGCTCTCCACCATGAAGGGCAGGGCTTAAGGGTCTACCTTGGGCAGCAGGACATCTTAGGGTTTTACCTCTAAGCCTTTTAAGGACAGAGCGCCTTCTGAGAGAACACAGCAGACAGCAAAAATGGAACAGTGGACTTTCTGATTGTGATTTCTTGGGAACCAAGAGACAGTTCATACCAGAAATACTAAATAAATAAACTTTTTTTTTTTTTTAGATTTAAGTGGGGAGACAGGAGGAGAGGCAGAGTCTGAGTTCCCCATTTAGGGCCGGTGTATGAAATTCATAATGCTTCCCTACTCAGAGTTAAGGAGGCTCTGAGCTCCCAAAGGGAAGATGTCCAGATCCTTATTCACACCAGGGGAGGGAGGATTAGGTTCTGAGAAGAGTGGGAAGCTTCTGTCACCTTGAGAGATACATTCATGGTACAACATCCACTCCAATTTGTTTACAAATGCATTATGTTAGTGCAAAACCAGAATATAGATTCAGCTCCATCCATCATATTACAAGGTTCTAGGCAGCTATCAAGTAACAGAGAAGGCTATTTAGAGGTAAGGAAGGGCAGTCACAATGTATTATTAGAAGAAAACTAGCTGGTTTAAAAATAATCCCATTTATTAGGATATGCACACTAGCATACATATCGTTATACATTTACACAGGTTCAGAGAAGAAAGTCAGAAGATTACTTATTAAAATGTTAAACATCTCTTGGTCATTTCTAGGGACTTAACATCATTTAATCTTAACAAGAATGTAATGAAGCAGGGTGTGAATTTCATGTTCAGGAGGAAAATGAAAAAATGATAATGTTGGTCACTCAGTGCCCAACTCTTTGCAACCCCATGGACTGTTGCCCACCAGGCTCCTCTGTCCAAGGGATTCTCCAGGCAAGAATACTGGATGCCCTCACCCAGGGGATCTTCCTGAACCAAGTATTGAACCTACATCTCTTACACCTCTTGCACTGGCAGGCAAGTTCTTTACCACTAGCGCCATCTGGTTCTAATCACTGACTTAGCAGGGAGAGCCTTGGTTTTGGCCATCACAGACACTGTGCTATGTGACTCAAAGTATTTGCCCCTCTGGACTTCTGTTCAGTGAGGAGATTGGGTTTGAATGTGCCTGAATCCGCTTCTCAAAGTCATGTGACAAGAAAAGAGCGTGAATCCAGACATTTCCAGCCCCAGCTTGTGTACTTGACTCCCACCACAAGCTGCTGGCTCCCTCAGTGCCCACCAGCACCACCACAGAAACCTTCTCCAGGGTCAGATCACTTCAGGGTGGGATCAGCCAGCTTTGCCAAGACTGCTCAGATCCTAGTTTTCAGAATTTGCAATATGTTCATGTTGCTTTCTTCTCAACCCACACCCTCCCCACATCTCAAAATAGTGTAATGTTTCTAACTCTGTAAAGTCAGTAGGCTCCAGTGCCTTCCAGACAAACTCAAGCCCATCTGAAAGATCAGTCTGAAGATGCTGCTACAGAGTGGAAGTGAATGTGATCGAGTATGGTGGAAGGAGGGAGGGAGGGTGGGAGAGAATGAAGTAGAAGAAGGGGAAGTGAAGCCAGCAGCTGGCCCAGAATTAGAATTTAACCTGCCTGAGTTTATTGGCACCTTCTCCCAGTAGCTCCTCTCTGGACCTCTAGAAAGGCAAAAGCCATTCCTTTCCAACAGCAGAAGCCTCAGCACTTTATGGATTCAACCTCTCTTCCTGCCAAGAGGTGGAAGCTGACAAGCACACACCTCGCCCCCACCGTCTTATGGATGAGCCATTGACCCTCCTTGTCTGGGGCCTTGTGCAGGGAACCCGAGTCCCGCCACCTCCTGGTGGGGATGGGAGGGGTAGAGGGTGGTGCTCACAGCTCCCCAGTGGCCAGATGTCTTCCACTGGGACCACCAATGGAGCCGACCCTGCACTCGAGGGCATCCCTCTCATTTGAGTAATTCTGTTGGGTGAGCACCGAGGGTCACCCAGTTTTCCACGTGACAAGAACTTAGGCTCGCTAGCTGAGCTCCAGATGACAGGGCTCTGAGGTATTGTCAGGCCTCTCCAGTCGCCTTGCCGTGGCATTTCTACTCCCAGGGAAGAGGACAGACGCCCCTCACCCCCAGGAGCAGGTCCACCTGCAGCTCCCCATCCCCCCTAACCCCCCAACCCCCAGGCAGGGCAGGCGGGACCAAGCTGGGGGAGCCGCCGCCTGAGCACAGACCTCTCCCCGCCCGTTCTCAGACAGGATGGGGAGTCATGTGCCAAGGCCACTGCCAGGTGGCGGGGAGCCAGGCCAGCGGCGCTGTCATGTCAGGGGAAGGAAGCGGCCAAGAGGCCGGCCAGGAGCAGCTCCTTTCCTGTCCCCTCTGCTGTGGCGGGTCCCTTCCTTACCTCGGAGCAGCTCAGTCTCCCGCCTCCCCCACAGCCCCGGTGCCTCCTCCCTTCACTTCCCACGCCCCCTGCTCACCAAGCTCTCCCCTGGGAGAGTTCCCAGGGTAGAGTCCAGCAGGGACGCCCGGCTGGGTAAAATGCTGGAAAAACAATTTAAGTCTGTGGCTCCCGAGGCTGAACTCATGACTGTAACTGGGGTCTAACCGGGAATTCCAGGGGGTTAATCATTTGTCAGTCTTCAAGCATCAACTGGGTAAACAATCAACCAGGGGGATATGGCCCTGGGAGTCCTGCCTCCTCGTGAGTGAGCCTGTGGTCAGAAAGGATGCAAAGGGCAAAGAACTCCACCCCCCATACAAGGAGGAGATGCCTCCAGTGAACCCCGGGAATGGGTCCACATCCCAAGGGGCAGCTGACTTCCCAGGCACACACCCAGACCGTCCAGCCCCACATGCCAACCTCCCAAGTGGCAGACTGCTGCGGTGAGGTGCATGGTAATTCCAGACAGAGCCAAAAGATTATTGCAGCTAAGTACTGACCACTCTCCAGACAGGAGAAGCTAAAATAATATGGTTTCCTCCTTGTGGTTACTGTTTTTTTTTTTTTATGTTTTTTTTTAACCTGGAGAGGGAAGCCCAAGTGGGAAAAAAAAGAGAGAGAGAGAAAGGCTCAAAACCAAGGCAACAGAGAAATCCATTTACAACCCTGTTGGCCAGAGCTAGTCTGAGATTCTTTCCAATCTTTATGGTCAAGAATAGCACATATGTCCTTGGGGTCAGGCATTTCCTGTTGGTTGGGCCAGAGCCCCTCAGTTTGGCCGAAGGGCCTCAGCTTGTCACAGCTGCCAAGCCTGCACCACCATCCCACGCCTTCTGCACAAAATAAAAATTACTGCAATGCAGAGACAGATCCTAAGTGCCTTCAAAGTTAGACCATCTGCCCTAAGATGGGAAGGCACAGAAGCTGAAGGTTTTCATGCAGGTGTTTACTCATCCATATTTTACATTTAACTGAAATAGAATATTCTACCTGATGCGCAGAAAATCCTTCTGTTTTTTTTTTCTTTGCTCTGCCCGCATCATCTACCACTATTCCCTGTGTACAGCCTCAGCGTTTCTTCTTATCTAGCAACTGGGCAGTCCTCAGAAGAATTCAGGTAACTCCTCAGGATGCTTCCCAAGTAGCACTAGTGGTAAAGAATCTGCCTGCCATTGCAAGAGGACCCAGGAGACACAGGTTCAATCCCTGGGTCAGGAACATCCCTTGGAGAGGGAAATGGCTACCCACTCCAGTATTCTTGCCTGGGAAATCGCATGGACAGAGCAGCCTGATGGGCTGCAGTTCATGGGGTTGCAGAGTCAGACATAACTGAGCACACACACACACACACAACTCCTTAGCAGCTGGCTCAAATGTTCAATGTTTGTACTTCATGGAATCATACACTCGGGAATCCCTTTGCTGAAACTCCTTCCACAGACAGGAAATAGGGGCTCAGAGAGGGAAAGCGACCAGATCAGAGACTGAAAGACAGTTTGCTAGAAAAGTTACGGCCAGAATCTCACTTTTCTAATGGCTTCTCCAGTGATCTTTCCATCTCTTTAATATAAAACATCACTTCGAGAACAGCCAGATACATTTAGGGCGTATACTTACTTGTCTTTTTCCCCCACACTATTTGTCAGAACCAGTTTGACAGAACCAATAGGATGTGTATAGAGAAAGAGAGTTACTATAAGGAATTGGCTTGTGTGCGTATAGAGACTGGCAAGCTCCAAACTCCACAGGGTGGGCCAGCAGACGAGACTTGGGAGAACTGATGCTGCAGTTCTAGTCTGACGGCTGTTTACTGGAGAGCCCCTCCTTGCTCAGGGGAATCAGATTTTTGCTCTATTCAACTGGATGAGTCCCACCCACATTACGGTGCTCAGTCTGCTTTCCTCAGTTTGTTGCTGCTGTAGTTGTTCAGTCACTAAGTCACGTCTGACTCTTTTGTGAGCCCATGGACTATATGGCCCACCAGGCTCCTCTATCCATAGGATTATCCCAAGCAAGAATGCTGGAGTGGATTGCCATTTTATTCTCCAGGGGATCTTCTCCATCCAGGGATCAAACCCATGTCTCCTGCATTGCAGGCAACACCAGGGAAGCCCAGTTATGTGACTCCTCCAAGTTTACCAACTTAAAGGTTAACCTCTTCCAAACACTCTGTCACAGAAACACCCAGAATAATGTTTGACCAAATATGTGTGTACCTGCTGGCCCAGCCAAGTTGATGCATAAAACTAACTATCGCACCGTGGCTAAAAAACACAGTCTGCAATAATCCCGTCCTATGTGGACATTTACTCATGAAAACATCTTATTTTTCATAAAAACTATTATTATTATACAGAGAGTGAAACGGAGTCTCAGGGTATATGCACTGTAGAAGGGAAGTGGGGGAAGAGTCAACATCAATCTTAATTAAAGATCTACAGACACATGCATGTATATAGGCACCCCTCCCCCACAGCAGAAAGAGATGCAATTTAATCATCTACTTCACTGAAGGACAAGAGAGAACACAGACTTAGAATGCACAGCAGGGAGGTTGGGGAATATGGGAGCTGTTAACAAACAGCCTTGTTCTGGGAGAGTTGGGGCTGGAATCCCTTAAGGTTATTTGATGGGGTCAGGTGACCTCAGGAAGTCTTTTCCAACCCACATTATTCTGTGATCATGTTCTACTGGAATGAACAGCCATCAGGAGAATGTTAATCACAGTGAATAGGGAGAGAAGAATGTTGGGACCAAAAGGTTTGAGGCACACATTCAATCACCTGAGTTTCCCACTGCAAATTCAACAGGAGAAACAGCCCTTCCAGTTATCTGCCTAAAATAACCATTTGGCGTCATTGATGAAGAATGGCTGGTATGTTTCAGCCCAGTTCATTTCAGCAGTGGGTGACACCTCTCCATGTAACCTGTCAAGGTGTCTTCCAGTGAAGAGAAAGCAAGAATAAACATGGTAGTGATGTCACCTAATCCTTCAGTGTTTCCGCCTAATAAAATTTTAAACTCCGTAGTTAGACTGTTTTCAGCATAAAGTGAAACATTTACATACACTTAACTATACCTTTTAAAAATTCACTAACTTGTGTTAGTCTTATTATTTCCTCAAAAATAACAGTATCAGCAAAACCAAGACCATAGAAAAATTTAAGACACAATCCAGTTTCTTCAAAAGTGGCAACAACAACAACAAAAAAAATGGTAACAAAAATAGCAAAATACAAAAGGAGAAAAACATACAAGTTAAAACACTTGGAATGTATCACCCAACCTCAATGTATAGACCTTATTTGTATCCCAAATAAACAGACTACAAAAACAAAGTATAAAACAATTGTGGACTTGTGAATGAGGGTTAGTTATTTGATATTGAGGAATTACTCTTGTGTTTTTAAGAAATACATAAGAAAATATTTACAGGTGAAATGCTATGTCTGGAATTTGCATTATTTGAAGTGATATGTCTGGAATTCCAGGACAGAGGGGAGTACATACAGATGAAATAAGATAGGCATACACTGATCTCTGTTGAAGCTAGGTGGTAGTAGATCTGATTTTACTCCTGCATTCACTAGAAAACTTACCGATAAAGTTTAAAAACAGAAAACATAAACCTTTTTTTTTCTGAAATTTAAGGCTGCTTATATTCATTTAGGGCTTCCCAGCTGACACTAGCGGTAAAGAACTTGCCTGCAGTAAGAGATGCAGGTTCAACCCCTGAGTCACGAAGATCCCCTGGAGGAAGGCACGGCAGCCCACTCCAGGATTCTTGCCTGGAGAATCCCGTGGACGGAGGAGCCCGGGGTCAGTCACGACTAAAGTGACAGTACACGCGTGTACTTGTTTACATTCTGAGCAGACCATAATACAATGTCAGTAACTTCCACAAAAGGGTTAGTCTATGTTTTACAAAGTGTGCCAAATCAGGAGTGATTACAATCCTTAATACTGAACAGAGCTCATGGGTATTGAGAGGAGAGGCAGAAGGGAAAAAGATGAAAGAAATTTAAGTTTCATGATTTTGAATCTCTCTTTTTTTTTTCCTATTTATGAAATAGAGGAACAGCTGTTATATACAAAATAGAATCAGAAAACTGTTTCTGCTTTCATAACTACTTGCATTTTTCCCAAGAACTCAAAGAAGGAGTTCTTAACACCACAGCCAGTGCTTGTTTCTTTCTACCATTATTAGTTCAGCCACTCTACAATCAAGAGAGAAGACGAGGGAAATCCCTGGAAGTCCAGTGGTTAGGACTTTGCAGTCTTACTGCCAAGGTCCTGAGTTCAATCCCCAGTTGGGGAACTAAAATCCCACAAACCAAGTAGTGAGGCCAAAAATGGGGGTGGGGTGGTGGTGCATGGGAATAGAGAAAATAAACCTGGCTGGGAGCCCTGGCTGTGACAGCTCTGGTAGAGGAATGCTTTATCCCCAGTAAAGTCAAGCCGACAAACCGATGCAATGGTCCAACAGACGAAGTACATCAATAACTGGTCATCTCCAGAATGATCTCCTAAGGCAGGTGTCTCCAACTTCTGGGATCTAATCTGAGGTGGAGCAGATTTAATAATAATAGAGATAAAATGCACAGCAAATGTAATATGCTCGAATCATCCTGAAACCATCCTCCCCCACCCCTCCCAGCCCCACACTGCCTGGGTCCATGGAAAAATTGTCTCCCACAAAGCTGGTCCCTGGTGCCAAAAAGGTTGGGGACCACTGTTCGAAGAGGATTAAAAAAAAATGTGTGTAGATGAAAAGAAAGCTAATACACTAGTGATTTATGAAAATGTTATCTCCATGAGATGCACCCTGGCAGGAACAGAATTACCTTAGCAGCCCAAACTGAGGACTTTTAAGTTGTGTCCTTCTCAGGGAACCACTAAGGATGCCATCCAAATACACTCGAGATACCACATTACAGAGAGAACAGCTAGACAAGATCATGTTCCCACTTCATGTTGGAAACTAAAGGCTTGCAGATAGTTTCCATCTTAACCAAGAGTACAGGCAAGTCTGTGGCGCATGGAAGCCACGACAGGACACAACCTTCATCTAAGCAGTGGGGCATCTGTCTCAAGAAGGAGGTCAGAGTGTCCAGGGCCCCCTCATGGCCTGAACATCATAGTTCCTAAGTCAATCATCAGGCCCAGGCTGTTTGGGTTCCTTCTGTCCTTTTACCTCCAGCTCCTGGCATTTCCTGGAGAGAGCAGTAGTCCTAAACAAGCTTATAAACAGAATAACTGTATTTTCCTTAGGCCTGGGTTCTTAGCCTGAGGGCCCTGAGAGTCCACGAACTCTGGATACCTTACGTGAAAGTGTCTGCAGAACCTTTCTTCTGATGAGAAAGCCCATAGCTTTCCCTCGGGCTCTGAAAGCATACAGGACACAAAAACAAAGCAAAATCCCTGACATGAACCTCTACTAAGAGGATTCATGATGCCTTCCTATCATTTCAGAAAACCTCCAGAGCAGTTTCGGGTTAGCGAAGTAACAGCAGTTTCACACTCTATGCCACAAGATCTTCTGGTGGGCAGGTGGAGAAGAGATGATAGGGACAGTAAACTCTGAATCAGGCATTAGCACAAAAAACATCCGTATGTTTCAAAAAGGATGGAGCAGAATGAGGGGCATGGCAAATGCAACTTGCTTGATCCAATTTGCTGGTTTAGTCTGTCTGTGCTTAGTCACTCAGTCATGTCCGACTCTTTGCAACCCCATGGACTGTAGCCCTCCAGGCTCCTCTGTCCATGGGAATCTCCAGGCAAGAATACTGGAGTGGGTTGCCGTGCCCTCCTCCAGGGGATCTTCCCAACCCAGAGATTGAACCCAGGTCTCCCACATTGAGGGTGGATTTCTTTACAGCTGAGCTACCAGGGAAGCCCTGGTTTAGTCTAGCGTCCTATGTGACAGATGAGTCAGGCAACAGGGACCCAGAAAGGGTAAGTGAATTACCCATGAATGCACCAGTTGAGCACAGACAGGAGCCTAAATCCCTGGCTTCTCAACTTGTGTTCTAATCCCCTTTCTGCTCAACCTAGCATTGCCTATGGTGCTTGGCTGAAATACTCAGGCTGGCGACTTGGCATCAGTAGTTCATCCACTTTTCATGTCCTGATCGCTTGTGTTATGTGGCAGGTGCACTGAGAGGATGTTAAATTGCTCTTCCAGCCTCTAACAGCCTGCCTCTCTGGGATGTGGCTAATTTATACAAGTTTGACCCTGGGCTTATGGCTCCCATCAGCAGCTTATTTGGGCAGTGAGTCAGAGCACGTTAATCAAGCCATAACCTACCCAGGACACAAAATGCTTTGTTAGTTAATCCTTGTCTTCTCAAAAGAAAACGAATTAAAATCTGGCCAAAGTCACCAACTCGTTCCTAACAAATCATCAGAGTGTTCGCAAAGTCATCCTGCCTGCAAATACATAATAACATGGAAATAGCCATGTGAAGAAGGGAGTTCTGGGATAAACTCAAACTCCTCAGTACAAAGAGCCCAGGTCACATGAAAGGATCATTAAGGAAGGGTACCACCCACCCATAGTCATCCAACATGGCCCATGACTACAAATACAGTTTCTCAGACTCACCCTCTTTTCTATCATTATCTTTTTGCTTGTTTTAATAGCTCTGCATTCTGCATGGAAGGTGGTGCTGAGGTGGGCCAGGTGGCAGGAGCAAGCCAACCATAAGCTAAGGGAAGAGACTCCATCCACAGATGAGAGATCTCATGTGTTTTTGTTGAACATTTCTTTAAAGGATCCACCATTTTACAGATAAGGAAAATGAGGACCAGAGAAGATAAGTGCCTTGTCTGAATTCACAAACACGAGCTGGTGGCAGAACTGGGACTACCACTCAGGTTACCCGATTCCTTTTAAGTTCCATCTCCCCTGCACCAGACTCTCCCAACCAGCTCTGTCATATTCATGGGTTTAGTGCTCTGGCTTTGCTGACAGCATTCATTGACACTACCTTCTTTCTTCCTATTTTTCTTGTTCTCTTCTGGACTCTTGCCTCCCCTGCTCCACCATATTCATTTTAAACAGCTTTCCTCTAAAAAACATAAAAGATATTCTTCAAACTTAAGTTCATGTGATCCTCAGAAATTATCTCCGAATTAACAGATTTTGGATTACCTACTGTCTTTCTTAGAGAAAAAAGACATCTTGTTGCCCAGAAAAAAGCAGTCATTCTGAATTAACATTGACTTAATGGGAGTGTTATGGTAAACAATGAATACGTCTGTCTTTGGTACAGCATTTGAAAAAGAAGTCATCATAAAAGACAGACAGCTGGAGAGAAAAGAATACTTATGGAGCATCAACCTGAACAACTGGTATGTCATTTTCAAAGAATTTTAGGGAGTTCCCTGGTGGCCTTGTGGCTAGGATCCAGCACTTTCACTGTAGAGGCCATAGGTCAATTCCTCGTCTGGAAACCATCCCACGTGCCATGCAGTGTGGCCAAAAGGCAAAACAATTAAATTAAAATTGGAAAAGAGAATCTTAATAGAGTATTTCCATCATGCAATTAAAAATATTTTTAAAGACTCCTAAAAATTCAAACTATGAATGAAACCCTTTCATTGAAAGGAGAGACTTTTCTTCTGCAAAGACTTTCCTTCCTTTTCATTTTTTAAATGCCTAAAGCCAGTTATCAAACAATATTATATTTCCTTCTGCAGAGCCAACAGGTCTTACAAGCTACTGGGAAAAGCAGGGCTGGGGTCAGTGAGCCCTGATCAGTTCTAACCTCATCACCACACACATCAGTTTCCTAGTGAACCATGGTCTTCCCAGGTGTGTAACATCTCAGTAGATCACAATCATTGCTAACATTGAGTCTGGCTCACATCAGCATCAGCTATAATTTTCCATCTTCCAATCCAACATTCAGTCTCTTCTATGATCTCACCATTAACACTGGAATGTGCTGGACATGCATAATCAAGATGCAATAAATGACTACAGAAATCCTGTTGAGATGCCGTCCTTGAAATTCTCTCATACCTTAGCACCCACTGTTCTAGGCGTCACCACTTCCCTTAGTACCCTGCTTCTCTTATCTCCCAACAGGTCGACCTCCCAGGTTTCTGTTTACATTTTCTTCTCCCTCTCCTCTCAATCACGATACCCCTTCCCCTAGTTTTCAGTAAATACCTCCTCTGTCCAGAGACCCCACGAATACAAAACTCTCCCCCCACCCCCTGACCTGTATTCTAGGTCCGTATTTCTAATGGTGCAGCAAGCGTCACAGCTGAGGAGCTTCAGCGTCCCTTCCGTACCGAAGTGCTGCCCTGTATGTCACATGGGACTCGGGACGCGGGGCCAGGGGGCGGGGGGCATCGGGGATGGGCAGTCCAAACTGGAAGGAAAGCACCGGTAATGGCACCAACAGATCTGGCTGCAAACAGAAGTTTGTCACTTACACACTCTATGCTCCTAGGATGGCTGTTCACCAAACTAAGTTTTACTTTTCTCATCTATACAAAGAGAGCAACAAGTTACCTTGAAAGGTTGTTGAAAACTCGAAGGGGCTTTCCATTTGGAAAGGATCTGGCCCTTGTCATATTGAAAAACATTAGTTCTCCTTCCAAACCTCTCTTACAAATCACCTGCCCATTTCTGTTAAAAGCCTCTTTGTTCTTACTCATCAGGTTTAAAACCCTGGAGTCAACCTTGGCCCCTCCCCTCACCCTTTTCAATCCAATCAGCTGCCAAGTCCTTCTTTTTCAGTTCTCTCCTCTATTTTCTCTTATTACTGTAGTAGACGCTTCCGGAAGCATCTTAAAACATAGTTGCCACTCCATTTACCATTTGCCATTGGCCATTCTCCTGCTCAGAAACCTCTAACTGACTTTGCCATTCTGTCCAGAGAAGTGCAAACTCCAAGCCTGAGACAATGTAGCTGAAAGCGCTAACCTCTCCCTGACTTTTCTGCCAGCTAACCTCAGCCTCAAAAAGGCATGATTCAAGCCTCCCAAAAGGCACCTTGTGCTTCTCCTCTCTCACTGTGCTGTTCTCTCTCAAGAAACAAGTCTCCCCTTTCCTAGTGGGAAGCAATACTGGTAGTGGTTAAAAGCTCAGATGGTGCTCTGGGATGACCTAGAGTGGTGGGAAGGGGTTATGGGGAGGGAGGTCCAAGGGAGAAGAAATATATGTATACATATGGCTGATTCACTTCATTGTACAGCAGAAACTAACACAACATTGTAAAGCAATTATACTCCAGTAAACAAATGACAGCTCAGATTCTGGAGCCAGACCACCTGTGTGAATCCAGTCTCTAGCCCAGTCTCTTTGAGCCTGGGCTTTTTCATCTACAAAATGAGAGAAACAACTGGGTCTACCTTCTCAGATTAGTGTTAAATGCTCAAGGAGAATTATTATTATCTCACTTTGTATATGATTCTTTAGGGTACTCTTCCTTATTTCATTCTGCCTAACTCTTGAGACTCCCTTGGACAGCAAGGATATCAAACCAGTCAATCCTAAAGGGAATCAGTCCTGAACATTCATTGGAAGGACTGATGCTGAAGCTGATGCAAAGAAATGACTCATCAGAAAAGACTCTGATGCTGGGAAAGACTGAAGGTACGAGGAGAAGGGGATGACAGAGGATGAGATGGTTGGATGGCATCATGAGTTTAAGCAAAGCTCTGGGAGTTGGTGATGGACAGGGAAGTCTGGCATACTGCAGTCCATGGAGTCCATGGAGTTGCAAAGAGTTGAATATGACTGAGTGACTGAACTGACTGAATGTTAGTTTTAAAAATATAATCATAGTTATAAGTTGTACCTTATTGTTTGCCCTCTCTCCCTCCCTCCCACCTCCCAAATGTGAGTCCTGGTGGGAACATATTGCTTTATGCAATTTCATGATTCCCCACAAAATGAGCCTTCAAATAGTTCTTCAGTACAAAAATTTATTGTATTGAGGTATAGTTGATTAACAATGTTGTATTAATTTCTGTTGTTTTATATATATACATAGATGGCTTCCCATATATAGTGGGAATAGTGGTAAAGTGGTAAAGAATAGTGGTAAAGAATCTGCCTGCCAATGCAGGAGAGACATAAGAAATCCAGGTTCGATCCCTGGGTTGGGAAGATCCCTGTAGGAGATTCACTCCAGTATTCTTGCTTAGAGAATCCCATGGACAGAGGAGCCTGGGGGGCTACAGTCCATAGGGTTGCAAAGAATCAGACATGAATGAAGTGACTTAGCATGCATGCAAATATATACACACATATATAATACACATGTATATATATACACACCATATATATACACATACATTATTTTTCAAAATCTTTTCCATTATGGTTTACTACTAGATACGGTATATAGTTCTCTGTGCTGTACAGTAGGATCTTTTTGTTTATCCATTCTCTCTATATTAGAATATATATATTCATTCTGTATATATTATATTAACATCTGTCATTCCCAAACTGTTAAATAGTTCTTTAAATGGATAAAGTTAGGGCTAATTATTTCCTTCCTCAGTCTCAAAATGAAGGACTAATAGGACCAGGAAATCTAGTGATCTGGCCAAGATTATGTCAGGCAGAGAGCCCTGGAAACAAGCTAGCTCTCCTAACTGGATCCAATAACCTGTCAGCACCAGGAGCCAAGCATGCTTAATTATCCTGCTACACAGGTAGATATGATAGTGGTGATTAGCTTCAAAAGTTAGAACCTTCTCAAAAGAGAATCCCGAGTCCCATGGCCAAATGACAGCAGCCCTTGTTGGCATCAAATAGTCTTGTGCGTGTCCTGCCTCCTCTCCAAGGCTTTAACAAGCAACTCGGTGGTGCAAAGAAGAGGTGGCCCAGAGCTGTGTCTGGATCCATGGTTGTTCCTGGGCTTTCCTAGTCGTACAGGACAACTGCTTCTCTCCCGTCCCTGCAGGAAAGACAGGGCTAGAACCAACAGGGCTAGAAATTAAATGAGGATGAAAAAAGATCAACATTCAACGTTTACAAAGTAGTCAGGAGACTATATAAAAAGTTGCTTGGGAGGAGAGGGCAACAGGAAGCACAATCAAATACAGGAGAAATCTGTATTCAATATTTATTATTAGAGCATCTACTCAGACCAAAGTTTATTCTCCAGCAGTTTTCTTGGGCTTTGGGATTCTGTTTTGTTTGCTGGCTCTGACAGGAAGGATCTGCACATCTTGACTTCTCTTCTCACTTATAGTCATCAGCCTATGGAAACCCTTTCCTGCTGCTGCTGCTAAGTCATTTCAGTCGTGTCCAACTCTGTGAGACCCCATAGACGGCAGCCTACCAGGCTCCTCCATCCATGGGATTTTCCAGGCAAGAGTACTGGAGTGGGGTGCCATTGCCTTCTCTGAACCCTTTCCTAAGGGTCCATAATTAAGCTATGAGACAAACATAGGCTCTTAAAGAAGTTTTTTAAATGGGTATGTGCCGCTTAGGAAGTAGGTGACCAGAAATATTTACTAAGCCACTAATTCAATCAATAAACACAAGTACCTATGAGGGAATGGGGAAACAGAAATAAAAAGAGCTCCTATAGTAACTGCCCCCAAGCTCATTAAAGGCTGTGGCCACCGTCTGGTTAAATTTAATTGGCATTTACCTTATTTAAAAAAAAAATAAAAAACAGTAGGGGACTTCTCTGGTGGTCCAGTGGTTAACAATTCACTGACCAATGCAGGAGACACAGATTCAGTCCCTGGTCTGATTTCCCATGCCTCAAGGCAACTAAGCTGGTGGGCCACAACCACTGGGCCTGTGGTCTAGAGCCTGGGAGCCACAGCTACTGAAGCCCATGCACCTAGAGCCTGTGCTCCACAAGAGAAGCCACCACAATGAGAAACCTGATCACCACCGCTGGAGAGCAGCCCCTACTAGCTGCAACTAGAGAAAGCCCATATGCAGCAAAGAAGACTTAGCACAGCCAAAAATAAATGAAATAATTTTTTTTAAGCATTTCTTCAAGTTTATTTCACACTATCTGTCTTCATTTCTGGGGTAAACCTGTTTTATATTAAAATAGATCTGGTATACCTCTCAAAAAGAAAAATATAAGAAAAGTTCATATATATGGAAATATATCAAGAGAATCAGAACCTAAGCTTGGAGAAAATATCTGCACAACACATATCTGATAAAGGACTGCTTTCCAAAATATACAGAGAATCCTTAAAACTTAACAGTAAGAAAATGAGTAACTTAATTTTAAAATAGGCAGGGATTTCCCTGGTTGTTCAGTGGTTAAGACTTCACACTTCCAATGCAGAGGGCACAGGTTTTCTTATGTCACTATGGAACTGTAAATTAATGATATACCACTGAAGAATAGATGCTTTCAAATTGTGATGCTGGTGAAGACTCTTGAGAGTTCCTTGGATAGCAAGGAGATCAAACCAGCCAATCCTAAAGGAAATCAACCCTGAATATTCATTGGAAGGACTGATGTTGAAGCTGAAGCTCCAATACTTTGGCCACCTGATGTGAAGAAATGACTCATCGGAAAAGACCTTGATGCTGGGAAAGATTGAAGGCAGGAGAAGAAGGGGATGACAGAGGACGAGATGGTTGGATGGCATCCCCAACTCAATGGACTTGAGTTTGAGCAAGCTCTGGGAGATGGTGAGATACAGGGAGACCTGGCCTGCTGCAGTCCACGAGGTTGTAAAGAGTCAGACATGACTGAGCGACTGAACAACAACAACCTATTAGAATAGCAAAACAGCCAAAACATTGACAACACTACATACTGGTGAGGAAACAGCCAAAACTGTGACAACACTACATACTGGTGAGGATGTACAAGAACAGGAACTCTTATTCACGGCTGACAAAAAAGGCAAAATGACACAATCACTCTGAAAGAGAATTTGTCAGTTTCTTAGAAAACTAAGCATGTTATGTTTTTGTTCAGTTACCTAGTCGTGTCCAACTCTCTGTGACCACATGGACTGCAGAAGGACAGGCCTCTCTGTCCCTCACCATCTCCCAAAGTTTGCTCAAGTTCATGTCCATTGCATCGGTGAAATCTAGCAATTGTATGCCTGGCTATTTATCCAAATAAGTTGAAAACTTACATCTCCACAAATGGACGTTTATGGGAGCTTTATTCATAATTGCCAAAACTTAGAAGCAACCGAGATGTCCGTAGTAGGTGAATGGATAAGCTGTGGTACATTCAGTTCAGTTCAGTTCAGTTCAGTCACTCAGTCATGTCCGACTCTTTGAGACCCTATGAATCACAGCACGCCAGGCCTCCCTGTCCATCACCAACTCCCGGAGTTCACTCAGACTCATGTCCATCGAGCCAGTGATGCCATCCAGCCATCTTATCCTCTGTCGTCCCCTTCTCCTCCTGCCCCCAATCCCTCCCAGCATCAGAGTCTTTTCCAATGAGTCAACTCTTCACATGAGGTGGCCAAAGTACTGGAGTTTCAGCTTTAGCATCATTCCTTCCAAAGAACACCGAGGACCGATCTCCTTTAGAATGGACTGCCTGGATCTCCTTGCAGTCCAAGGGATTCTCAAGAGTCTTCTCCAACACCACAGTTCAAAAGCATCAATTCTTCAGCGCTCAGCTTTCTTCACAGTCCA
>NW_011494819.1:123719-131318 GCF_000754665.1 Bison bison bison | reverse complement strand
TCCAAGGGATTCTCAAGAGTCTTCTCCAACACCACAGTTCAAAAGCATCAATTCTTCAGCGCTCAGCTTTCTTCACAGTCCAACTCTCACATCCATTCATTCAAACGATATTATTCAGAGTTAAAAAGAAATGAGCTATCAAATCATGAAAAGACACAGAGAGCATATGGGAACTCTCTGTACTTTCTGCTCAATGTAGTTGTGAGGGCTTTCCTGGTGGCTCAGTGGTAAAGAATCCACCTGCCGATGCTGGACCACCTGTTCAATCTCTGGTCTGGGAAGACCCCACGTGCCACACAGCAGCTAAGCCGGTGTGCACAACAATTGAGCCTGTGCTCTAGGACCCACGAACTGCAGCTACTGAAGGCCACCCCCCCCAGAGCCCGTACTCCACAATAAGAGAAGCCACAGCAATGAGTCCATACACTGCAATCAAGAGTAGCCCCCCACTCACCACAATTAGAGAATACCCACGCAGCAACTAAGACCCAGCACAGCCAAAAATAAATAAAATTAAAAATATACTGCTGTGCGCCTAAAAGTGCTCAAAAAAATAAAGTCTAAGGGATTTCCCTGGTGACCCAGTGACTAAGAATCCACCTTGCAATACAGGGGACACAGCTTCAGTCCATGGTTGGGGAGCTAAGATCCCACATGCCATGGAGCAACTAAGCCTGGCTGCCACAACTACTGAAGCTCAAGCACTCTGGATCCCACAAGACACAACCAGAGAGTCTGTACACCGCAAGGAAAGATCTCACCTGACACATCAGAGATTCTACGTGCTATAGCTAAGATCCAACACAGCCAAATAAATGTTTTTAAAATAACTTAAAAGATTAAAAAAATAAAATCTATTTTTTTAAAAAATTATATGTACATATAAAACGTCCTTTCCCCATCTAATATAACACATAAGCTACACCCTTTGCCATATCTCTTTATAAAAAATTGGCAGTACCATCATATTAGGAAAGCATCAAAGTAAATGTTTTAAAGTGTAATATATCCATTCATTCAGCAATTTTTTTTTTTAACATGTACCGTGCTACCCATTACACTAAGTTCTGTCTTATGGAGATTACATTCAGATGAAATCATTTCTAAAACCCACTGCTTTCAAAACTACCTACTGCTACCAGAAATCATTGTCAATACCTGCATGAGGGTTTTTTTTTTTTTTTTTTCTTAAGAGATTCTTTGAAATTCACCAAGGTTCTTACCTGTTGGAAAAAAAGTTGAATAACTGGAAAGGTGTTCTTCCCAGAGTGCCCTGTTTAAGCATGATCAAGCATCAGAGATAAGCTAACCTCCTGAATAGGTAGGACACTGAGACCAAAGTAATGTTTCTTATTAATAAAACCTAGAAAGAATGGTTCTTGTTTTGTAAGTCTGGGTAAGATTCTGACAAAGTTCTCGGGAGAAAATATATCTCAAATGCCTCTCTGAATGAATGTAGGCTCTCTTCCCCTTTATACACATTTTAGCAAATTAGAGCTGTGTGCACATGACCCCGACTTGACCCTCTGCAGGAAGGGGAAACTAGAGAACTGCAGGTGGTGCTCCACACATCTGACTGGAACATTGTTGCCAGCCTCTGGATGTATTGTGCATGACTTGCTGAACAAGTGCAGGGACCCCAAGAACTGTGTACATGCAAAGTTGCTTCAGCTGTGCCCGACTCCTTGTGACCCTGTGGACTGTAGCCAGCCAGACTCCTCTGTCCATGGGATTCTCCAGCCAAGACTACTAGAGTGAGTTGCCATGCCCTCCTCCAGGGGATCTCCCTGACTCAGGGACTGAACCTGAGTCTCTAGTCTCCTGCATTAGCAGGTGAGTTCTTTACCACTAGCACCAGCTGGGAAGCCCAAGAACTGCCCTGCTGCTAAGCTGCTAAGTCGCTTCAGTTGTGTCCGACTCTGTGCAACCCCATAGACGGCGGCCCACCAGGCTCCCCCGTCCCTGGGATTCTCCAGGTAAGAACACTGGAGTGGGTTGCCATTTCCTTCTCCAATCAGAACTGCCCTATCCTCATTTAAAATGACTGATGTGCTTTTAAGAACCCCCACACACTGTGCTTATACCAAGGCGTCCACAGCACTGTGGGGCCTTGAGGTCAGGGAAAAGAAGGCTCAGGAGATGGCAAAGCCATCTTGTGGCAAAGCCTCTTCACCCACAGAGGGGCAGCTGCTGATCTTTTTAACATCCCCATTAATACATAATGCAACAAAACCCAATTCCATACCCCATACAAATCAAGCTACTCTTCTCAGAGGTAAAAACAGAAGGAACTATCTTCCTTCCTCATTCCAGCCTTTTTTCCCCCCCATATCTGCAGCAGCAGGGAAACCCCTCCAGTTTTCTCTGACGTGCACCATAGAGGCCTCTCCTAGGAGATGTGGCAGAAGGTGTGCCTGACAGCAAGGATTAAGGTACTGAAGCTGTGACCCCACCCAGGCTGTGAAGTGAATGTTGCTCAGTCGGGTCTGACCCTTTGCGACCTCATGGACTGCAGTCCATGGAATTCTCCAGGCCAGAATACTGAAGTGGGTTGCCATTCCCTTCTCCAGGGGATCTTCCCAACCCAGGGATCAAACCCAGGTGTCCCGCTTTGAGGGCAGATTCTTTATCAGCTAAGCCACCAGGGAAGCCTATCTACCCAGCATCAATAAAACACCATCATCGTTTAGCACTGATCAAGCTCATACAACTGAGCAATACCCAGATCTGCTCTCATTTATTTCCAGAGGGTGCTTAATTTTTCGGGCAGTCTGGTGAAAAGGATGAAAATTATAATAACTAAGAAAATGACCCTCCGATCTCTCTCTTACAAACTAGCAACATGCAAATAATGTTTCATGCCTGCACTTTTGCATTTTGAGTCATTACCAGTTCATTACCAACTCACAATTCCTGAAAGTCCACCATATGCCGGGGTGTGTTCTGGACATGCAGTCCCTGCCTTGCGCAGAGAATAGGCAAATTCCAGCACACGGTGGGGGCTCATTCAAGTCTACATTCATCAAGAAGACACTGAGCCTCAGGTATTTCAGGCAATGCCAAAGGTTAGAGGAGAGCCTGAATGTGGCCTGGAGTGGTCAAGAAAGGCTACAGAAGGGGGAAAGCGTGAGACTTGCCCTGGAGGGAAGACAGAAAGAATTCAGATAATAGGCTGTGAGAAAATGGGAAAGAATTCCAGGGAAGCAGTTCTATGACCAAAGGTCTTATTATGGATTCTGAACCTGGTCTTTCCAAATGATGGCCATGGGATTGTGAGGGCATAAAAACAATGAATGTATGAAGAACCCGGGCCTCTCACATGAGATCCATTAGGATGCATTTAGAAGCCCAACAATATTCCAGGAAGGAAATCCATAAAGTGAAGAACCTCAGAGGAAGAACATAGATCTAGCAGTTTTCTCCCAGGGAAAACAAAAACACACCCGTTGTGAAAACAGACCTAAATTCCGGTCTATCTCATGCATCTGGGACTCTAAGCAAGATCCCTAATTTCTCTCTGAGACCCAGTTTCCTCCTTTTTTAGAACAGAGATGATTGTAATATGTAAATCATCAGATTAAGACAATGCATAGAAATTCTCTAGTTTAATAACTGATACATAGATGTCCAATATACAGTAACTCCTTCATCACGTTAAAAAAAAAAAAAAAAGCATAAAAAACAGGTGTATCAGTGGTAAAGAATCCGCCTGCCAAGCAGGAGATGTGGGTTCAATCCCTGGGTCAGATAAATCCCTTAGAAAAATAAATGCCCACTCCAGGATTCTTGTCTGGGAAATCCCATGGACAGAGGAGCCTAGCAGACTGCAGTCCATGGGGTCACAGAGTCAGATATGACTTAGCAAATAAACAATAATCGTTGATACATAAATGTTCAATATACAGTAACTCTTGTCATCACATTAAAAAAAAAAAAAAAGCATAAAAAGCTTTCCAGTTAGAGATAAATGAGCAACTACAAACTGCAATGTCTTTAAGCAAAGTTTGAAAGTCTGATTTGTCTTGAACTTCTATATGCCACATTTTAATCCTAGTAGACTGCTTGGGCTATAAAAGTCAAAGTGACGTGATGGAGTCATTGGCCTAGTTGGAAATAGCAGGATGATCTTCGTAGTGCTACTTTCTAGAAAGCACATTGAACTTTCACAACTGAGAAGAAAATATCACCTCCAAGAACATGGCAAAAGTCATTGTTTATCCCCTTGGGATTAATCCATTCTACATCCTGCCTATAGAGTTTTAAAATTTAGGCTAGCTAAGACCCTATTCATGGAGAAGGCGATGGCACCCCACTCCAGTACTCTGCCTGGAAGATCCCATGGACAGAGGAGCCTGGTGGGCTGCAGTCTATGGGGTCGCTAAGAGTCGGACACGACTGAGCGACTTCACTTTCACTTTTCATTTTCATGCATTGGAGAAGGAAATAGCAACCCACTCCAGTGTTCTTGCCTGGAGAATCCCAGGGACTGGGGAGCCTGATGAGCTGCCGCCTATGGGTTCGCACAGAGTCGGACACGACTGAAGTGACCTAGCAGCACTAGCAGCAGCAGCAAGACCCTATTCAACAACTCTTAATGAGTGTCTTTGTACTAGACACTGTAACAGACCCATTTAGGGTCTCCAAACGCAAGAACAAAATGAAAAGGTCTAGATGCTTTAGAGTCACATCTGCAGTGAATCCTTACAGGTCTGTAAAAAGGCTTCATCTTCCTTTTCACAGAAAGAGATAAATTAAGACATATGTATTCTTTCAGTTCTTTCACTCATTCCTTCATTTAGTCATGTTTTTCATATAGCATCCTCTGTGCACTTGTTAGGTTTAAAGTATAGGGTACAGAGCCATTGCCCTCAGGGATTTACTTTTTGAAGGGGAGAAGGAGAACCTCTAACTATCACAAGGCAGACCAGAGATGGGTATTCTTCAAAGGATGCAGAGTACAATGGGGATAAGATGGATTCTGACTCGGAGGTCTAGGAAGACTTCTATAAGACTTCGGCACCAGCTGGGCTAGAATTTGGGGACAATAATCAGGGCAGGGCAGGGATGCCCAACAGGCATGGAGTTCAACTTGAGGAGACACACAGGTGGAAGAATGCTACATCTCAGACTAGGGAGCTCTTTGCTGCAAGAATGGATAGGTAATATGAGTGGCCCAGGTCCAGTGGAGAACAGAGGTAGGTAAGCACTGAATTGTTAAGGGTTTTGAATGCCAAACTCTGGAGTTACCTTTCTGATTACATTAACACTACATACTATGTACTAAGAAACCTGTTAGGAAAGGGGTGGGGTGGGGCGGGGGTGGGGGGAGCTGCGCAGAATGAAGGAAAAGAAAAAAAGAAGTAGGAGCACAGATCAAAGGAAAAGCCCAAATGGCATTAACACAGGATCAGGCTCCAGACCTCTTAATGACATTGCAGAGTTGTTTTTTTTTTTTTTCTCACTCTACACGAACAGGCAAGATCTTTCTTGCTTTAAGTTATCATCTTTAACCAGCTTTTACCCTTTCTCCTTGCCTTAACTAGACATCAGAAATTGGGCAAATGTGTAGCTACAGAGGAAATCCAAAGAGCTTTGAGGGGAAGGAGAGGAAATGTGATGCAACCCCATCATCCTTAGTCATGCAACCTTCAGCGAGGTCACCCTTCCCAGGCCAATTCAGTTCCATCACCAGTGCTTCTCAACCTGATTTCTTTCCATTCATTCCCTTAATCCCAGTCATTTTTGAAGGCCATCTATGTTCTCCTTTCTGTAAAAGGTAGCCTGACTTCCCATTTATGACCTTTGTTTACTATGGTATCATCATATTCTTCTTGGGGCCCAACTAAACTTTGAATATCAAATTTCCCCCAGCGATAACCTCCACGTCCAACACGCGCACACACACAGCCAATATGCTCCAATTGGAAATCTTCTGAATTCACAGTGTATTCTCTTTATTTCACCATTCTCATGTCCTCAGCCTCAACAACTGGGTTTTTCCCCACTCCATTCTTAAATCACTCCAGATGCCTCATCTCTTCTAGAGAAGCCAGCCGGAAAGATTTGTTTTTCCCCATAAGCTATTTATATAGGAGACAAGACTCTGTGCCTACCACATCATCATGAGCCTTGGGTACTCCTGCCTCACCACCCAAATGCCATCTTTAAGGATTCATTTGGCTCTTAAAACATCGCACATTAAATAACATCCCTATGTTGGCTTAAGAGAAGAAGGCTTTCCTGGTAGCTGAGCAGGTAAAGCCGCCGGAAATGCAGGAAACCCGGGTTCGATTCCTAGGTTGGGAAGATCTGCTGGAGAAGGGACAGGCTACCCACTCCTGTATTCTTGGGCTTTCCCGGTGGCTCAGAGAGTAAAAATACTTGTAGAGCAGTAAACTAAACAGAATTAGGGGACGAGGGTGGGGGTAGAAAGGAGAAACGGGCTGCTTAGGCGAGGGAGTTCAGGTACACAGCCGTAACACCTGGGCTGTGTTCAAAGTTGCCCACTCATCCATCACAGTAGCCATTATCCAACCGCCTTCACCACACCCTGAGTCCCACGAGAGGAGGATAAAGCCATCGGGGATGCAGAGTATTCAAGTCAACCTACAGGTAAAGGACAAACAGGCCAGGTATCAGAGCAAAGATAAACACCACCAGACACCACCAGATTGAATCCAGCTCACGTAGCAAGGGTGGGTGATTCATTATTTGGGGTAGGGACGGGGCGGTTAGGAAAAAGGAAAATCGGAAAGTCCCAGAGGAAGTGGCCATCCGATTCTCGAAACGTGGCCATCAGGTACTCTCAGCTGACTCCCTGTTGCACTGACTCTCCCCCTCAACCTCTTACTCGCCCTCTCCTCCCACCACGCTTCACCCGGTGCCTCCACTGACAGTCCTCCGTCTCGGCATTCCCCCTGGATGACGGTACCAGCCTGGCCACACCGGCGACATGGGCGTTTCGGGGTGCGAAGCCTACCGGAGCTAAACGGCGGCGACCACTCCCAGGACAGCGAGCTGCTGCTGCCCCATCTACCCTCTCATCCCCATTGTGCCATTTGTCCAGTCTGATGGCAGCCCAAGCCGCTACTCCGAGTCAGGTTAGAATGCAGCTGAGAGGAAAAGGGAGCACACGTTTCACAAGGACCCGAGATGACCCGCTGGCCCTCCTCGGAGTCTCCCATCCCCACTGTCCATAGCCCCAAGTGGGGCTGGGGGCGCGGGGAGACAAGGCGAGGGGGCTGCAGTCGGTACCCGTCCGCAGCTGCACACAAAGCCCTTCACCTTCTCCTTGCCTCCCAAGCTCCTCCCTGGGCTTCGTTTTTTTCCGAGGGTCTCGGATGCCCCCTTCGGTGGTCGGCGGGACGGTCTGACTGCCTCTCCAAACGCTGCCTCCTCCCTCGCTACTCAGCCTCATTCTCCCCGCGCCTCGCCACAGATCCCTAAAGGAGCTCGGTCCCGGCTTGGGGGGCCTTAAGTACACCCCCACCTCGCGCCCACAGCCCCGGGGCCCCTGCGACCGGGGTGAACAGACAACGGTACAAGTTCGCCCAGCGGTATGGCCACCCGCTCCGGGGGGCACGCCCCCTCCCGGCAGAC
>NW_011494819.1:99567-123619 GCF_000754665.1 Bison bison bison | reverse complement strand
TCGGGTCCCGATCAGCCCCGTCCCGGGGCGGCGTGGGAGCCCAGCCGCAGCCACGCTCCTACCTGCGCGGCGTCGGGTGCGGCAAGGGGCGAGGGCACCACACGCCCGGGCCCAAGCCCCGCGCCGCGGCGCAACTGCCCTTGTGCTGCTGCTGTTGCGGCGGCAGCGGCGGCGGGTGCAGCGGCCGCGGGCTGGCTGGCAGACTGGCTGGTGGCCCGGTTGACTCCTCACTGGGGCTTCCTGTAGGGCTGGACAAAGGACATTTCCTGGGAGGAGCAGGGGAATGTTCCCAGCATGCCTCGATTTGTAGTTCCTGGGGACTTCCTGCCACCACGGCAGCGGGCGCCCGGGAGGCAGCCCCGGCCGGACTAGGACCCCGGGCCTGGAGGAGAGGCGCTACCGCCTTCCCCGAAGCGCTCCCGGGAAGGGAGCAGCGGGCTGGTAGGACCCTGGGCCCCGCCCTGCGGCTCGCGCCTAGCCCGCGGCTCGGGTGGGCGCCGGGCGCCCTAGTCCCTGAGTAGAGTCCTGCCACTGACCTGTCGCTGTGTGCGGGGGGACTGCGATGGGAGAGGCCTTTTTTTTTTTTTTAAAGAAATGAAGAAGCTGGGGATGGGTTCGCTTTAGGTCAACTGGGTTTTTTAAAATAGATTTTCTTTTTTCTGTTTTAAGTCACCGGAATGCTGCTGGGGGCGAATGAACGAAGTTGACTGCTCACCAGGAATTCAGATTCCTTAAGATCTTGGCGCTTCATCCTTAAAACCAGAAGAGCTGATTGTTCCCAGATCCTGACCCAGTGGCATTCCTCCCTACGATGTTGGCCTTGTCCCAGGCATCTTTTCAAGAAAAGTAATTCAACTAAGAGATTGAAAATAAACTACATGAATTAACTATAAGACACGTAAAAACCCATGTGCTCTTGAATGAGGAACTTGCGGGACTCTCTGCCTATCTTTTCCTTTCACATTTTAGGATTCAGTTTCCTGGGTTCTACAAAACGGACGTGGTGGCCACTGTAGAGCCTGTGAAGGGGTTAGGGAAGGAGGAGCTTGGCTACAACAGACAAACTCTGCTTTCAGACTATCAAGGGTCTGTAACATCCTCCACCAATTCCTGTGTAGTTCCCAGGACCCTCAAGGGAAAATCAAGGAAGGGCCACTTAGAGACTACATGACTAACCACAGGCATGGAATGGGCTGGATTAATTTAAGGTGTAGAATTGATGAGACGCATGAAGATATGCTTGCTTCCCTTCCAGGAGTTCCTGTTGCATGGCACTGTGTTCATTGTCCACCTAAATGAACCCTGCTGTGATCCTCGAATTTTCCATTCCCTACAAATTACTATTCCTTAATGGTTTGCAGTCTGGTAACATTCCAGTGAAAGCGTGCCCCTCTCCCAAAAGATAAATTGATGATAATGGTTTGGCAAATCTGTCGACCTTTTCTAGGGTTCAGCTTGGGGAAAAAAATGATATACTCGCTTGTAGCATTTAACATTATCTACCAGGCTTTGTTGAAGCTGTTTTCTGCCATGCTTCTAATATGGTACCCTCTCCTCCTTCTACATCTCTAACTTCAGCTCATGATACCTGAAACTTCACTATTTCCAGGCAAGAGTGCTGGAGTGGATTGCCATTTCCTTCTCCAGGGGATCTTCCCGACCCAGGAATCAAACCCGGGTCTCCCACATTGCAGGCAGACTCTTTACTGTCTGAGCCACCAGGGAAGCCCCCCACTATCTCTATCCCATATCAAACCTCATCCTCATTTTATTTTGCCAACCCAAGTTAATTCATCACTTTAACAAAGATCAGTTTAACTCTTACTAGTCACTATGCCTAGAGTAGACAAATGATAACATTCAACAGTAGGATATCTACTGAGTAACTTAACTACAAGCTATGTCTTACCCTCTGGCTTCCCAGGTGGGCAGTGGTAAAGAATACAAGTGCCAATGCAGGAGATGCAGATTTGATCCCTGGATCGGGAAGATCCCCTGGAGTTGGAAAGACATCCAACTCCAGTACTCTTGTCTGGACTATTCCATGGACAGAGGAGCCTGGTGGGCTGCAGTCCATAGTATCGAAAAGAGTTGGACACAACTGATCCACTGAGCATGCATGCCCTCGAGTCTTACCCTCAAGAAGCTCACTCTAGTTAACTTCACACAGACAATTACCACACGGTATTTAAAGAAGATGTCTGTGTTCCCCAAAAGTGGTGCTCTTTCCATAAACCTTTTGTTCCAGTGAGAATAGGAGTAGGACAGGAGTGACCAGAAGAGGGAATGGGAGACAAGAAAATGCAGATAGTACATTGGGATGCTTAGTGTGTGAAATGTAGTTTTGTAGGGGGTGTGGGGAGCTGGGAAGGAAGTAGGATCCAAGGAGGATTCTCTGCTTGTAAGAGTTTTATTTGGTTTTTAAGATGAGAGCTCCTTGGGGATGTTTAAATGCTGATGGGAAAGGACTAGGAGACAGGGTGAAGACAGAGAAGAGAGAAAGGGTAAGGGATTAGGCATTCAACAAATACTTGTTGAATTAACTAATTCCTGTTACGGATCATTGCTGAAGATATTGAGGTTGCAATTAATAAACTGCACATTCCCAGCAAAAATATGCAGAGTCTGAGACCAGACAGAAATGACATTCCTTTCTCCCTCGTCATCAGCCCTCCCCCACACTCCTTGTCCTCAGGGGAAGGTAATAGATAATCCGATAAAGGGGGGTGGGGAAAGAAGGGCTCCCCAGCTGTTAGAGGATGGATGTCAAGTTCTCCAATTCAATGACAAGTTCCAAAAGCACTCAGCAACTTGAGAAAAGTCTAAGCTTTTAAGACTGTGGGTTTGGATATTATTTTATTAGTAAAGTAAGCAAATATTTTACCCTTGCTTTTTTTTTTTTTTTTTTGACTTTACTTTGACATAGACTAGATAACTGTTTTCATCCTCACCTTTCAAAATGGGAAATTGCACCTACATTTTTTAAACTTTCAAGTATAAGGTGGACCACTATTGTTTTTCTTACCCTTGAGAGGATCCATCTCCCTTTTTTGATAACAGCAACTTTGGGAAAATAATTCCCTTCCCAACCCTTAGTCATTGTGGTTTAGAGAGTGGCAGATCATGGTGGATACAAGATCAACATGTACCAACAGAATAGATTCTGTTGCTGTGCAAGGGATAAGCTAACGGAAGAAGCAGAACTGAGAAAAGATGTGTGTGGGGGGGCGGAATACTATCACAAGCAAATCCTTATGCTATTGTTGATTATGCCTGAAGCCAAAATACTCCTAGACTTTTTAGTTATGTGAGCCAAAACATTCTCTTTGGCCTTACGTTATTTTGAATTAAGTCCTGTCTCTTACGGCCAAGAGAGTTCTATAGAGCTAGCTGGTCATGGGGGTATTGTGATGCAGATTCTTAAATGTGCAATTGGCTAAGTTGAGGAAGGGTGACAGTAGAAAGGACCCCTCTGTACAGGGCTGGAGAATTGGAAGTACTTGTGATATGGTAATCAAAAAATTGAGTGAAAGGTGTCAGACCCCAGCATTGCAAGGGTGGAGTTTTAGAGGTCTTGATTGACATATGTCAGGGTTTGCAAAGGTTTGGGCTCCCTGTAGTTTTTATAAATGTTCTAAAGAAACAGACATGCTGATACTGAACCTGAACCTATGTAAAAGCAATGAGGAAGGAATTACAGTCTGGCTAAAAGATGCTCTTTCTGCTTCTAGCCAGGAAACTTAAATGGTCAAGAATCAGATGTATTGAGCCATGCCAGATTGGAAAAATGAAATTCTCTGTTCCTTCTGAGAGTGACAGCAAAGGCTTGAAGATTACAAAGCAAAAACAAACCTCTGATAATGCAAAGACTGTTTGCAGAGTCTATATCAGACTCCTCCTACTATGCCATTCCTGTCTAAGAAAGGGAAGAAATAACCCCATTTTAAGTAGGGTGACTATATAATTTATCATCCAAATGGAACAATTTTGAGTGTGAGTAGGGGTGCTATTAATAATTACACTGGAGTGACAGCTCTAAAACAGGTCACCCTAATTAAAGGAGCTATGCACTAGAACACAGCCTCGGTTCAAGAGGCCAATCTTTAGTCTTCTTTACCCCCCAGTTCATTGATTCAAATTGCCCCTAGGCAGAGGTCAAGATGGCAGTCATTAGGCTGAAGGCTGAAAGGTAAATCAGCCCTAAAATCTTTCCTTAAAGACTGAGCCCCTCAGGTCAATGTTTAGAGTGCAGCAGAACTCCACACCACTGAACTACATTAGCAAGTGGGAGCTTAAAGTAATGTAGTCCCAAAATGGGGAACTCTCCCAAATTCCCATTGCAGTTGTGGTCACATAGGAAAACAGTCAATAAGAATCTTTCTTGAGAGTTAAAGTGAAAATAGCTAAACTGATCAAAGAACTGTAGATTTGTCTGTAAGAGGCTGTCACCCTTCCCCCACCCGTCTCTGCATCCTCAGTTCCAGGGCTGGGTCTGTAACCTAAGCCCGCCAGTCAGCACCTCCCACATCCCAGACCAGCAATGGGGTCAGACTTGGGCATGTGACCGGGAAGCAAAGGTTAAAGACGCCCTCATTCCCTGTTGAAATTGCTAATTGAAAAGACAACACAAACTGGAGATGCTGGAGGGTGTGGCCTGAAAGTGGAGTCAAAACAAAGCAAAGCAGAAAGAGAGAGGAAATAGTGTTTATATGAGGCCTTCAATTCAGTCTTTCCTAATCTATCCCTGTTCTCCTGGGTTACATGAATGACTAAATCCATCCCCCGACACAACATGTGATCGAGTTGGATTTCTGCCTGTTTCAAGAGAAGTAATTCTGACTAAATGCGGAGATTCTGACTGCTTCTCAGTGTTTCTCATGGTGGAAATTCTCAGAAAAGAGGCGAGAATGGGACAGGGGGAGACTCACAGGGCAACACTATCAATGAAGTGCTCTCAGCAGACCCCCTGATGTTGACAGTACCAGCTCTCTAATCCGATCATCCAGGCTGTATGATAAACCGACTTCCTTCTAGGATGGAAATGACCCAGACACATGGATCAGTCAGTGCCTGACTGTTGGGAGAACTCAATATATTTTTTTTTTTTCAATTCTTACAGTTGTTGTTTAGCTTGATTGACTTGTTAGTAGGTTTTTGCCTAGAGTCAGCCCCAACTCCTGTCCTAACCTTTCTGAGGGGAGCTCTCTCTCATCTTAAACCTAAATGTCGCTTCACTATAGAGACCTTCTCTGACCACTCTATCTAAAACCATCTCCCCCTCTTCTTTGTTAGTCTTTTATTCTCCATATTTGAAACATTTTATCCCTTGTTTTCCCTGTTTCCTTTCTCTCCTGCAAGTAGCCTAAAACTCCATGACAGTAAGCTCTATATCTGTCTTATTCATAGTTTTGTCCCAAGAATCTAGCACAGTACTCAGCTTTTATAGCAGAAAAGATATCTGTGGAGCACATTTAATAAAGAAATATGTTTTAAGCAACTGAGAAGGAGTATCAGTGTTCACTTGTGGGCAACCTCTCTTGGATACACCTTTTTAAAATGGAAATATAGTTGCTGTTCAGTGTTATATGACTTGTAGGTATTCAAGGTAGTGATTTTTAAAGGTTATACTCCATTATAGTCATCACAAAATATTGGTTATATTCCCTGTGTTGTATAATATATCCTTGTAGGCTTATTGTATACATAATAGTTTTCATTTCTTAACCCTGTCTCTATCTTGCCCCTGCCCCCTTTCCCCTCCCTACTGGGTACCACTAGTTCTCTATATCTGTCAGTCAGCTTCTTGTTTGTTGTATTCGCTAGTTTGTCATATTTTTGTTTGTTCTTGTTTAATCGAAATATAGTTAATTTACAATCTTGTGCTAATTTCAAGTACACAGCAAAGTGATTCAGTCATATATTTATATGACTGTATCTATATATTCTTTTTCAGATTCTTTTCTAAGTTAATACAAGATACTGAGTATAATTCCCTGTGCCTCACAGTAGGTCCTTGTCGTTTGCCTATTTTATGTGTAGTAGTGTGTAAGTTTGTTGAATTTTAAAATTCCACCTATAAGTGATATCATACAGTTTTTGTCTTTTTCTGACTTATTTCACTAGCGTAATGCCTTAGAAGTCCATCGGATGCACTTCTCTCTCTCTCTTTTTCTGAAATTTATTTTTGGCTGCACAGATGCTTAGTTGTGACACTCAAGCTTAGTGGCTCCGTGGCATGTGGGATATAGTGGCATGTGGGATATAGTGGCATGTGGGATTAGTTTCTCCATGGCTTGCGGGATATAGTTCCACGACCAGGGATGGAACCTGTGTCTCCTGCATTGGAAGGCGAATTCTAAACAACTGGACCACCCAAGAAGTCCCCGTTGAATACACTTTTTTAAAGTAAACTTTTTATTAAACTATTTTGTATAAAAATGACATCAGACTTTTATTAAAGTCTGATGTGTTCAGATATTGAATATCTTAATCCCTGGAAGAGAATTTGGGGGAGGGGAAAGTGGGAATATTTCCCATCTGATCAAAAGCAGTGGAGGGAAGAGCACATTTTACCAGGATTAGCTGGGCCAGGGGCTGGCTTTCAAATAATCTGCCTCCTACACGTGACTCCCCTGTCCCCCAGAGCATGAGCAGAAGACTGTGTTTGTTGTCATTGCTTTGCTGAGCTCCATACAGCCTGGAACCCCTTATCCCTGAAGGATGGGGAGAGAAGTAAAACAAATTCTGAGCCACAGGAAAATAAATAGTAACACAGACTAAGGTATAGTTTTCCATCACCTATGTATGCCAAAAATTAGAAAGATATTTGGTCCACTAATCTTCTAAAATAAGTCTGTATTTGACTGAATGGAGAAAGATATCCTCTCTCTAAGGTTAGAAGCAAAATAAGGACCCCCAATATCACTACTATTCTTCCACTTGGTACTGGAAATCTATGGCAACCCAACAAGAGGAGAAAAATCAAAGGTATAAATATTAAAAACAGAGAAACAAAACTGTTATTTACAGATATGTGACCATCTACGTGGAACTTGTTGTAAACAATGAATCATCTATTTGCTTAGATTCACAAATTGTCTCTGTTTCACAAATAAGGAAAAATGAGTCTCTGAGATAAACTACATTTATCCAAGTTTGCTCAAAAGTACACCTCAGAGACTGAATTTAAGGCCTCATGAGGCGAGAAGGAAGAACAAGAACACTGACAGTGAGACTGTGAAGGGGAGAGCAGTGCCGTTCCATCCATCCATCCATCCGTTCACTCAGTGGTTGGACACTTATTGCGTTAGCGTATATTTTCTCCCTTCTGTGCACACTGCTCGGTTCCATTGATGCCAAAATGAAAGCTGTGTGTCCTGATAGCAGTCTGGTGGGAAAATGACACCGCATGAGAAGATGGCTGTGCCTGAGCTCACATAGCAAACTGGGGCACAGGAGAAGCTGGGATTCTCAGAGATTGCTTTCCCAGTGCTGACACCAGAACTGAGTCTTAAAGAATACAGGTGGGTGTTCTTTTTTTATTGGAGTACATATATATATATATGTATATCCCTCATTTTTGGATTTCCCTCCCATTGAGGTCACCTCAGAGCACTGACTAGAGTTCCCTGTGCTCTACAGTAGGTTATACATTCGTATATAGTAGGTTCTCATTGTAGTGATTTAGTCACCAAGTTGTGTCTGACTCTTGTACCCTATGGATTTTCCAGACAAGAATACTGGGGTGGGTTGCCATTTCATTCTCCAGGGGAATCTTCCCGACTCCAGGATGGAACCTGGGTCTCCTGTATTGCAGGCAGATTCCTTACTGACTGAGCCACCAGAGAAGCCCTCATTAGTTATCTATTTTATACATAGTATCGATAGTGCATATATGGCAATCCCAGTCTCCCAGTCTATTCCACCTTCAGTTCAGTTCAGTTCAGTTGCTCAGTCGTGTCCGACTCTTTGCGACCCCATGAATCGCAGCACGCCAGACCTCCCTGTCCATCACCAACTCCCGGAGTTCACTCAGACTCACGTCTGAGTAATGCCATCCAGCCATCTCATCCTCTGTCGTCCCCTTCTCCTCCTGCCCCCAATCCCTCCCAGCATCAGAGTCTTTTCCAATGAGTCAACTCTTCACATAAGGTGGCCAAAGTACTGGAGTTTCAGCTTTAGCATCATTCCTTCCAAAGAAATCCCAGGGCTGATCTCCTTCAGAATGGACTGGTTGGATCTCTTTGCAGTCCAAGGGACTCTCAAGAGTCTTCTCCAACACCACAGTTCAAAAGCATCAATTCTTCGGTGCTCAGCCTTCTTCACAGTCCAACTCTCACATCCATACCCTCCCTACTTAATATCCATACCGTTGTCCTCTATGCCTTTTTCTCTATTTCTGCTTTTCAGATAAGTTCCTCTATACCATCTTTCCAGGTTACACATATATGTGTTAGTATACGATATTTATTTTTCTCTGACTTATTTCACTCTGTGTGATAGTCTCTAGGCCCATCCATGTCACTGCAAATGGCACAATTTCATTCTTTTTATGGCCAAGTATTATTCCATTGGATCTTTCACTGGAGATCAAACTAATCAATCCTAAAGGAAATCAACCCTGAATATTCATTGAAAGGATGGATGCTGAAGCTGAAGCTCCAATACTTTGGCCACCTGATGCAAAGAGCCAACTCATTGGAAAAGACCCTGATGCTGGGAGAGATTGAAGGCAGGAGGAGAAGAGGGCTGCAGAGGATGAGGTGCTTAGAGAGTTTCACCAACTCAACGGACACGAACTTGAGCAAACTCCGGGAGACAGTGGAGGACAGGCAAGTCGGGCATGCTGCAGTTCATGGGATCACAAAAAGTTGGACACCACTTGGCGACTGAACAACAAGTATTCCACTGATGTATGTACACATCTTCAACAGAGGAATGGATATAGAAGTAGCTTTTGTGAGTGAGAAGCTGGACATCAGGTGAGGGAGATGCTGTAGAGTAGGGGATGGGGCAGACGGTCCTGCAGGATGGTGATGACTGAGGCTCGAGAAGTAGGCATAAACCAGGACCTGTATGACACTGTGTGTATGGTAGTCGCTCAGTCATGTCCAACTCTTTGTGACCCCTTGGTCTGTAGCCCACAAGGCTCCTCTGTCCGGGGGATTCTTCAGGCAAGAATACTGGAGTGGGTTGCCATTTCCTTCTCCAGGGGATCTTCCCAACCCAGGGATTGAACCCAGGTCTCCCACATTGCGGGTGGATTCTTTACCATCTGAGCCACTGGGGAAGCCCAAACATGAGCATGATGCATTGGCTGGGAATCAAACCAGGGCTCCTGCATGGGAGGCAAGAATTCTACCACTGAATGATTCTGTAAACTTTGCTAACTAAAGAGTGTGGGCTGTGGATGCAGTACTGAAGTAATGAGACAGATTGAAAAGAAAATGGCTCAGTCCTTATAGGTTGAAGGAGGAAGTGGAGTTACACTGTTTTTTCTTTTACTGTGTCTACACGCAACATCAGCAGTTATCACCTCCATTGGCATGCCAATTTTCCTATAGTTTACCACTAGTCACAGCTTTTTAAATGATGTGACCAAAAACTTTATCCTAATTTGAATAGTGTTGCTTTAGCATCAGCAGGCTTGAAAGGTACCTCCACCCATTGGGCCTCTCTTTTCTTTGAAGCATTGCGGCTTCATCATTAGGTTTATCAGGTAAGAGGGTCCCCCAGTGTAGTTCCAGTGAAGCAGAAAAGATAATTCCATTTATTAAAAAATTATTTATGAAACATTTGCAGTGCTAGGGTACAGCAGTGAATAAAACATGCTCCCTACTCTTGAGGAGTCTTGTAGGCTCAAGTTGACTGAGCAGATAATAACATTTAACACCAGAATCAGCAAACGTTATATGATACTATGCACCAAATCTTGTTCTATATGCTTCCATACATGATTCCTTCAGTCATTTAATATGCTCAACGATGCTATGACAGAGGCTGTTTAAGAGGCAATCCCTGCCCAGCTCAGCCTGCTAGTGGGCTAGGAACCCCAGCAGCAAAGCTCCAGGGTCTGTGTTCTGATCCCCTTTACCTTAATGGCCTGATGACAATCTAATGTGATAAATAGCCTGATGCAGACATGCTGCATCAGAGCAGCATCTGAAGTGCTACCAAACCAGTCTTAGGGGTCAGAAAACATTTTCTGGTAAAGTTTCAAGATGAGCCTGAAAGGAGGAGTAGGAGTTAGATAAGGTGACAGAGGAAGGGAGAGTTGAAGAAATCTTATATGCAGAAACTCTGAGCTTAGAAACGACTTGGCATTTACTGCAGAGCATCCTGGAAAGTAAAAATGAGGATGAGGGGGTGGGCATGAAGGTAGGGAGGAATAGAAGTAAAATTGGCGTTACCTCACACATTAGGGCTAGAAGAAATCGCAAAGACAAGTTTCAGAAAATCTTGAAATTGAATATTATATCCTGGTTAAGGCAGGATGACCACTGTTTATTCAAACCGAAATCAGAGTCATTCTTTGGATTCATGGATTCATTTAGGTAATGTCTTAGACAAGTATTTCTTATTAATCACCTTATTAATTATATGGAGTTTTATATCTAAACATTTTGAAGTGTTATATATATATATATATATATCATTTTGAAGTGAATAAAATTACACTAAAATAAGTATAAAATCTGTTACTACTGTCATTGAATGGTCATTCTTATATTCAGCATTTACTTATTGAGCATCTACTGTGTCGGGCCTAGTGTATGATACCAGAGGACACCACAGTGAGAACGACAGGTCCTTGAACTTTCGCTATGCATATTTCAGCAAATCCTAACAGAGAAACCTGGTGGGCTACAGTCCATGGAATCACAAAACAGTTGGACACGACTCAGTGACACAACAAATATCTTAGAAAGTCTGAAAGCGCAGTTTTCATATTTATAGAACGTATAAGGCTTTTTTGCCCAAACATCTACTTTTACAGATAAAGAAACAAGGAAGATTAAGTGATTTACCCAAATTCATATATCTCAGTGTAGTGAGGTGATGAAACTTGACCCTGTACTTCCAAGCCATTACTCTTTTCAGCGATACCTCACCACCTTATATATTCTGAGCCATGCGTTCAAGAGAAGTGTTGCCAAGAAGTTGAGGGGTGCTATAAGTCAGGATTCCCATTGGAGCCCTTCTTTGCCAATCTAACATTTCCCCCTCTCACAAGGTAACAGCCTACCTATAACCAACTTTGTCCAGTTTACAAAAATGTTTTCACATTTTTTATCTCAGGTGAGCTTCAGGGGACCCAATGAGGTAGATTCTGTAGATACAAATACCCCCATAGAGATGAGGAAATGAGTTTTAGAGTTTTAGCGGCATGAGCACAATCACAAATGAAGAGCCAGAAAGGCAGGGTCAGCTCAAATCCACAGAGGCACTCAAATCCTCAATCCAGGCCTCAATCCACAAAGGCACTCAAATATCCTGGGAATAAACTTGAGATTCTGTTCCATTTCACTCATGTTTCTACCAACACTCTCCAAACTAGTGATGAAATGTAAACTGGTTCTATTCCCACTCAAGAAGGAAGCTTCCTTGGATAGAAATGTAAAAACATTCTCAGGGCCGCAGATGTATCTTAGCTGAGATTTTCTGTGATCTACACAGGCCTGTTTCTTGGTGTAATCAGAGTCCTGCCCTAGTTCCAAGAGGACCTGAAATTGGCAGCTGAATTCTGAAACCAAAAGTATGTGACATTGTGCAGGGAAACAGATTTATATATATATGTTTTAATTCTTTTAATATACTTCACATAAAACTCATCTGGTTGGAAAGGAAAAATGAAGAGAGAACAAAAGCTGTAGAAATGTGGTAAATGTTTTATTGGTGTGAAGCCAATAAATAAGTATTGGAAAGAAAAGCACTTACACACACACACACACACACACATACATATATATATATTCACATTATAGATTATACAAGTGATGCGTGAGTACATTCTTGTTAATGTCTGGAATGCTAATGGAGTTAATTAAATATTTAGATTAAAAATAACAGTCACTTTTCACATACTATGAGACCCTTCCAGTGATTTAAGAAAAATATTTTCTTAGAACCATATCTTGAACAAGTCTGTGTAACTAGACCTGAGTAAGTTTTCTCTGCTCATGGCTAAGTGTGAGTGACTAATGCTTTCCAGTTCTGAATGCTGGAAAAACTGTGAAACAAAAGACAATTCCAAATAAGTAAAATATTCTGTTATACTTGGTGCAAATAATAAATCCTTCATTTGAGCCTAAAAAGAGAGTTCATTTTCACTGATGGAAATGGGCATAATCTTTTGTCACCCCTCTATTAAACAATATTGACTTAAAGGGACACCACATTACCCAGGCTCTGGATCTGCCCCCTTGAGGCCTCAATTAATTGGCTGAGGCTCCATTCTTTTATTCTGCAGATGTTTCTTTTTTTTTTACTCTAAATTCTTTGCTCCTTCCACTATCATATTTCCAACCTTGTGAATGCTTGCTCTGATAGACTGTACCACGAAAGACTTGTGTTTTATTTTATACTGTTTTCATTGGTTCATGAGATGTTTTGCGCAAATCATTGGTCTGTCTTCGTAGCTAAACTCAAAGCTTCTTGCAGGAGGAATCTCGCTCCACGTCTGTCCTCTCCCTGCCTTCCCACTGAGTGCCCTTGCGGCAGTGTGCACTGGGCTGGTTCACAATCTCCGGAGGGATGTAGAACCTACCTACCTACCTCTTTCTCTTCGACATGACGGAGTGAGACAGGCTTGGACCTGGAACACTTTGCTGCAGAGCTTACACCTGGACAAGTGTCTCCTTGGGAAACAAAATACAAGGAAACTATAAAAGCTAAGTACACACATGTATAACCAGGGCAAATTATCCCAGGTGGATCAGCCGTAAAGAACCCGTCTGCCAATGCAGGAGATGCAAGAGTTGCAGGTTCGATCCCGGGGTGGGGAAGATCCCCTGGAGGAGGGCATGGAAACCCACTCCAGTATTCTTGCCTGAGAATTTCATGGACTGAGGAGCCTGGCGGGCTACAGTCCACAGGGTCGCAAAGAGTGGGATATGACTGATCGACTAAACTTCACGCTTCCATGCTTTCCCGGTGCAGAGCTACATGTTGGCCGGCCTTGGGTGCCTGGGCGCCGAGGGCAGTCCCCCTCCACAGACTCACTAAGCCTCTTCCTGGACCTGATGCCCCAAGTCAACTCTTTTTGGACCTATAGTCAGCACTCCAGCTGCACCAAGTTCCTGGCTTAATTCCTGACTACTCTCAGCCAGAAATCCTTTCTGGTCCTGGACTTCACCTACATTCTCTTCTTTTGCTAACTTTGTTCCCCTCTCCTGCACTGTATAAGCTTGTTTCTTCTGGCTGCTTCCAAAAACACTTCATCCATTGCCAGAGGGCTTGGTAGTAGTTCTTTTAATCATTAACACCGATAGTTATTTATAGAGATTACTGACACCAGTCCATGAGATGTTTGACTCCAGTCAGGTCCATGCAAATGGAAATTCTATCCAGGATGGTTGTGTCTTGTGTGTTTGGATGGTACCAGCATGTTCTTCTGCCTACAACACGGTCTGTCCAAAGTTTAAGTGATTTCACTTTGAAGAGAAAATAATGCACTTTTTTTTTTTCCTGTGAGATTTTATTCATGATCATTTGTTTTGGCCATTGATAAAAAGAAACCAGTTTAACAGCTTCAAAAGGTCAACTGAAAAAGGAACTAGTCAACCTGTGTACTCATTAAAAAATAAAAGGAAGAGTTATGGAGAGTTATTATTATACCTTATATCAAGATTGTTTGGTGGGGGCGGGAGGGGTACTTTCTTGGTGGTCCACTGGTTGAGATTCTGCCTTGCAATGCAGGGGGCGCGGGTTTGATCCCTGGTCAGGGATCTAAGATCCCACATGCTGTGGAGCAATGTAAGCCTGCACATTGTAACTACTGAGCCCGTGTGCCACAGCCAGAGAGGCCATGCCATGTACCACAACAAAAGATCCCAGATGATGCAAGTAAGATTCCATGTGCCACAATAAGACCTGGCACAGCTAAATAAATAACTGAATTTTTTTTTAAAGACTGCTAATTTTTTTTTTTTGGAGGGGGAGTGGAATGCTGACCAGGTGGTAAATTGGGATTATGCCCTTAGCTACATCTCTGTGACATTTGGGTTTATACATGTGAAAACCAGAATAAGCATTTATCCCAGGCTGGGGTCTCAGGAGATAAATATTATGTGTAGGACTTTAAAAGCAAAGAATCCAGGGGAATGGAATAACTATTCTAAGAATTCAGATGGTTCCAAAGAATGCAGTTTTAACTAGAAACAGAAATAAAACCCCAGGCTCACTAGAAAACACCAGGTGTTTTCAAGGACCTTGTTGAAAAGTTGGCTGACCAAGTAGAAAAGCAAAGAGCCTGGAGCTGTAAAGCCCAAGTTCAGTGACTCAGACCAGATTCAGTGCCCATGGTTAATACCAGGAACTTCTCCATCTGTTCACTGCTTACATCAACCCCAAATCCTCATCCTGCAGGAGAGTCTGTTTTTAAATCTGAAAATGCAAGTGTGTCCTGGAACTGATAAACAGCTGAGAAAGTGTAGAGAAGAAAGGAACAGGTGGGCAGGGCTAAGCCGGAGCCCCAGGTTAACAACAAAGTAAAAATGAGTAAGTGGATTCTCCTGGAGGTGGTGGATAAAGGGAACCTGTTGTTAACAGAGAGTTCCCTACACAAGAGACCTGGAGGCACTATATTAGCAGACTAGCTCAGGCGACTCTTTCCCAACTGTCTCCAGTTTGGAACCACATGCCTGCTATAAATGGTGTTTGGAGAGTGGGGAGGAGATGACAGGTCTGCGTTTCTGCTTCCTATGGCTCTATTAAAATGTAGCTGCTGTGGGTAGGGCATTCATCATCTCCTTTCTTGGTGACCCCGCAAACTGCAGAGGGCTAAAATGACAAATAGATTCAAGGGACTAGATGTGATAGACAGAGTGCCTGAAGAACTATGGATGGAGGTTTGTGACATTGTACAGGAGGCAGGGATCAAGACCATCCCCAAGGAAAAGAAATGCAAAAAGGCAAAATGGTTGTCTAAGGAGGGCTAACAAATAGCTGTGAATAGAAGAGAAGCAAAAGGCAAATGAGAAAAGAAAAGATATACTCATTTGAATGCAGAGTTCCAAAGAATAGCAAGGAGAGATAAGAAAGCCTTCTTTGGTGATCAATGCAAAAAATAGTGAAAAACAATAGAATGGGAAAGTCTAGAGACCTCTTCAAGAAAATCAGAGATACCAAGGGAACATTTCATGCAAAGATGGGCACAATAAAGGGCAGAAATGGTATGGACCTAACAGAAGCAGAAGATATTAAGAAGCTGTGAAAAGAATACACAGAAGAACTATACAAAAAAGATCATCACAACCCAGATAATCACGATGGTATGATCACTGACCTAGAGCCAGACATCCTGGAATGTGAAGTCAAGTGGGCCTTAGGAAGCATCACTATGAACAAAGCTGGTGGACATGATGGAATTCCAGTTGAGCTATTTCAAATCCTAACAGATGATGCTGTGAAAGTGCTGCACTCAATATGCCAGCAAATTTGGAAAACTCAGCAGTGGCCACAGGACTGGAAAAGGTCAGTTTTCATTCTAACCCCAAAGAAAGGCAATGCCAAAGAATCCTCAAACTACCACACAATTGCACTCATCTCACATTCTAGTAAAGTAATGCTCAAAATTCTCCAAGCCAGGCTTCAACAATATGTGAACCATGAACTTTCCGATGTTCAAGCTGGATTTAGAACAGGCAGAGGAACCAGAGATCAAATTGCCAACATCTGTCGGATCATCAACAAAGCAAGCTGCTGCTGCTAAGTCGCTTCAGTCATGTCTGACTCTGTGCGACCCCATAGACGGCAGCCCACCAGACTCCCCCGTCTCTGGGATTCTCCAGGCAAGAACACTGAAGTGGGTTGCCATTTCCTCCTCCAATGCATGAAAAGTGAAAGTGAAGTCACTCACTCGTGCCCAACTCTTAGCTACCCCATGGACTGCAGCCTTCCAGGCTCCTCCGTCCATGGGAGTTTCCAGGCAAAAGAACTGGAGTGGGGTGCCATTGCCCTCTCCAGAAAAATCAAGAGAGTTCCAGAAAAACATTTACTTCCGCTTTATTGACTATACCAAAGCCTTTGACTGTGTGGATCACAACAAACTCTGGAAATTCTTCGAGACATGGGAATACCAGACCACCTGACCTGCCTCTTGAGAAATCGGTATGCAGATCAGGAAGCAACAGTTAGAACTGGACATGGAACAACAGACTGGTTCCAAATCAGGAAAGGAGTACATCAAGGCTGTATATTGTTACCCTGCTTATTTAACTTATATGCATAGTACATCATGCAAAATGCCAGGCTGGATGAAGCACAAGCTGGAATCAAGATTGCCAGGAGAAATATCAATAACCTCAGATATGCAGATGACACCACCCTTATGGAAAAAAGCATAGAAGAACTGAAGAGCCTCTTGATGAAAGTGAAAGAAGAGAGTGAAAAAGTTGGCTTAAAACTCAATATTCAGAAAACTAAGATCATGGCATCTGGTTCCATCACTTTATGGCAAATAGTTGGGGAAAAAGTGGAAACAGTGAGAGACTTTATGTTTTTTGGGCCCCAAAATCACTGCAGATGGTGAGTGCAGCCATGAAGTTAAAAGACACTTGCTCCTTGGAAGAAAAGTTATGACCAACCTAGATAGCATGTTAAAAAGCAGAGACATTACTTTGCTAACAAAGGTCCATCTAGTCAAAGCCATGGTTTTTTCAGTAGTCATGTATCGATGTGAGAGTTGGACTATCAAGAAAGCTGAGCACCGAAGAATTGATGATTTTGAACTATGGTGTTGGAGAAGACTCTTGAGAGTCCCTTGAACTGCAAGGAGATCCAATCAGTCCATCCTAAAGGAAATTAGTCCTGAATATTCATTGGAAGGACTGATGCTGGAGCTGAAACTCCAATACTTTGGCCACACGATGTGATGAACTGACTCATTTGAAGAGACCTTGATGCTGGGAAAGATTGAAGAAGGCAAGAGGAGAAGGGGACAACAGAGATTGAGATGGTTGAATGGCATCACCGACTCAATGAACATGAGTTTGAGTAAACTCCGGGAATTGGTGATGGACAAGGAAGCCTGGCATGCTGCTATCTATGGGGTCGCAAAGAGTTGGACACAATTCAGCGACTGGACTGAACTAAACTGAATTCTGTAGTGTTGTTTGTTGACCTGGTCAGGATGGATGGCTAATGCACAGCAGTAGGGTGAACGGGACCCAGTCAGTCCTAAATGCCGAGATCTGGTGCCCATTTAAGGACAGAGCTTTGGAAAAATAATGGCTGGGAATAATTAAAGAGCTTCATTCATGCAGAGACTCTGCAAAGAGCTTTAAGTGCATCTCGCTTTTCAACTATGGACTGTACCCTGCCAGTGGTCTCCTGCATTGGCAGGCAGACTCTCCCACTAATACCACCTGGAAAATCCCCCTTCATTCCTCACAACAAACCAATTAGTCATTACTGCTTTCTCTATTGTAAATAGAGAAATAGTGAGGACACTGAAACTCAGAGGGCTCGGTAATTTGCCCAAGGTCACACAGCCAACAACAAGTAACAGGGTCAGATTTCAAATCCAGGGTCTGATTCCAGACCTCATGCTGCTATTTCCCATATTGTCTTAGGAAAGGCACCAGAAGGGAAACCTAGTCCTGTGATCCTAGATGAAAAAATAAGGGTTGGCTGCTTATTTCCTTTCCCTAGTTTTCTTCACTTTATCACATTCACACCTCATATTCAGATTCCAATACTGCACTTTTAGTGATGTGCTGAGTTGAGTGGAAGAGTGAACAGAATTTATCTCTGTGGAAGAATGTTCACGGATCAATGGGCTTGCCATTACATGTCCCCATGTGAACGATACAGTCTCCCAGGGCGTGGGGCGCATGCAGTTCTCACTCTCAGGAGATTTATAACCTCCTTTAGAAGACAAGACAGGCCTATCAAAGCATATCCAAGGGAGCCGATCATAAGGGCTAAATCAACAGGACGGAGGACTGCTGTTCACGTTGGAAGAGAGCTCACTTTAGAATAGACGGTCAAGGCAGGATTCCTGAAGGATGAGGCAGGATCTCAAGAGGCAGAGAGAGTATTCATTTGGAGTAGTGAAATCATGAAATGGAAATATGGAACGAAGAAGCAAAAGATGTGTTTGGAAACAGTGAAGGCACCAGGTCACTTGAGCGAGGCTCACTGGGAGAGAGGTAGGAGATGAAGTAGGAAAGGCAAGCTGAAATCAGATGGTGCAGACCTGGAAAACAATGCAAAGTAGTTTGAAATCATGATAATAAATGAGATCCACGGTGGGAAATACCAGGCCTGGGTAGGCACTTGATCACCTACTGGGGTTGCTGTGCAGTAAAAGCAGAAAGATCAAGTGCATTGGACAGAAGGTCAACTTTGAGTCAAAGTCGAACTCGGTAATTTTCTAACTGTGAATTTGACTAGTGACTGAATTTTTCTGAGTTGCTGTTTATTCATCAGAAATTCCCATCTCACCTGGTTATAAAGCAGGAGTCAGCAAACCTTTTCTGTAATGAACGAGATTGTAAATATTTCAGACTCGGTGGGCCATATGGTCGCTGCCATTCTGCAGTGAAGGCACACCGATAACTGGTAAACAAATGAGCATGGCCATGTTCCAGAAGCATTTCATTTACAAAACCAGTCATCCAGACGAATATGACCTTGGGATCATGGTTTTCTCACCCATGTTATAGAGGATTAAGTGAAATAATATCTGTACAACACCTAACATAAGATCAACTTTAAACAACCACTCCTGTCTCTGCCAAAGTGGCTTTTGCCCCTCCCCACCCCGCAAGTGGCTTGCACCCCATTACCACACTCTACTGTAGTTGATACATATGAATATGTTGTTTATCATTCATTTTTCTGCAGTTCTGGCAATAATATTATCCCATTAAAAATAGGCTTCAAAATCAATAGATTTCCTAAGGTATTGTTTGCTAAAGAAAAGCGACTCTTTCTGGTCATAAAATTAAGAGAACTGCGTCCAATTTCTAGACTGAGGAGGCATAAGATGTACCCTCCATTTCCTTGCCACTTAAAGCTATGAAAAAAGCCTTGGCATTCAACCTGCTGAATTTAGAACAGCTGAGGGAATTTGGAATGAAAGGGGGCCCCCTAATGGAGATTTACAGAACTCAGTTCAATTCTCTGTTTCATCCTCCAGGAAGAACTGACCAAGATGAACATACTTTAGAGCAATACACGTTTTTACAAGCCACCCGCATGTGACCTCTTCTGATCAACACCTGTGTGGTGGGATGACGTTGCTTCCGAGGAAATTGAATAAGAAATGGTTAAGGACTTCACCAAGATCACCCTTCATGTTGTAAACCAATAGAGAAAGAGAACGGACTGGATATTGGGGGTGGACAAAGAGGATACGGCTTAACCAGGGCAAATAGTGGGGCATTTTGCCCACCCTCTGAGTTTTGCCTGTTGCCAACACCAGAGCAAATGGATCTACAGTAGGAAACCATCAACCCACTTCCCTGAAACCTTTCCTGCAGCAAAAGGGTTGTAACTGAGCTTGATAGGCTCTAGGCAAAGGAGTTTTCTAGATGGTAAGCCAAGCTATCCAGCAGGGAAGAACTAATGGTTCTTTCCAAAGCCACTATTTGGAGTCATAGGACGCTTATTTGCAACAGCTTTGCTATCCCCCTCCCCCCTCGCCAATAATTCACTTCCCTGGTTGCTGAGTGAGGTTTGTTGACTATGGGACTAAGTCCATGCATTGCAGAGCGTATACACAACCACTCTGGATCCCTCTGGGAGCCACCTGGGAAAGAAACTGGAAGCCTAGGGTAATAAGTAAACATAATCATTCTTAAAGGAGAAACCGGCTCTCATTCCATACAGTACATGCTCAATAAATTGGACATCTTTGAGCTGTCTGAATAACAGGATTTCCAAGGTAAACGAATAGCAAAGCAAAGATCACGATGGTAGGAAATGTTTAACTTAAGAAACCACATCTAAAACAAGCCAAAGCACAAATCCTAATGAGTTTTACTTGTTCCTTAGAACAGTGGTTCTCAAGTTCACCTCCTACTTATCCCATAAACAAGAAGGCTTCCTGAACTGATGTTGAGCCAAGTCATGAAATTTCCCAGAAAAAAAGGAAGTCATGGGAAATAATGTTCTCGGTCCCATTCAAAATTATTTCTCTCACTTATTCTAAAATCTAGGATCAGAAGAGACGTATTCGTTTAGTAAACATTTAGTATAGTAGTATTTGGGGTGGGGGGAGGACTTTTGTTTGTTTGTTTTGGGAGTTTTTTGCTTGTTTTTTTTTTTTTGCTGCAATACTTTGACTTCAGACTGTTCTTCATCTTACTGTGTTTAAGGACCACTACCTAAAATCACTACCTAAAGTCAGTTCTGTTCACTGTGTCACCTGAGAATAATGGGCTAGTTAGTATTTAATTATTTGACAGCTTTCATTCTAATGCTGATGAACCTCCCAACTGAAGGCACTTCAGCCAATCCAACCTGTTTACTTCAAGCTTCAGGGCATTACAGTGAAAATTTTCTCTCCTTGGTTGACACTCATTCTAAAGAACTGAGCCGGAATTCCAGGATCACTTGTGCTGGGTCACCAGGATGTCCAGGCTGTCTGTTGCCAACGTCTTTGGTAATGATCTGTGATTGTTCTCCTCATCTGGCTCACTTCCCTGGGAGTCTTGCTTTTGTGCAAATGATTGGCCTGGAAATGGAAGATTCTTCAGGTCCAGGCTAAGAACTGGATAGACGTGTTTCATGTTGGCCAAGAAGAACTGTTTCCTTCAGATTTAGGTCAGACTCTTCAATGGACTGTGGGTCCAAGGTTTTTGTGTTTTGTAATTCTCAATTTCTTGACTTTATTCTCAAGGTCTAGCCAGTAGATGCCATGTAAACACAAGCAGTGGGCTGGCTCAGTGGTAAAGAATCTGCTTGCCAATGAAGGAGATATGAGTTCTATCCCTGGGTTGGGAAGATCTCCTGGAGAATGAAATGGCAACCCACTGCAGTATTCTTGCCTGGGAAATCCCATGGACAGAGGAGCCTGGTGGACTGTAGTTCATAAGGTCCGCAAAGAGTTGGACATGACTAAATAACAATAACAACAATAAAGATAAGCAATACTGTCCCGTTAATGGTCCCGTGTGTGCACTGAGTGTGTTAGCTTCTCAGCTACCATAGAAGATTTGGGGGAAATTAAACGATGTTCAGCTACTCTAATGGGGTCAACTGGAGCCAGGTTGGTGGGGTGACCAATCACCTTGGTTTGCCTGGGACTGACTGGGGAGGCCCTGGGGATATGGGCTTTTCAGTGCTAAAACTGGGAAAATCCTAAGCAAACTGGAATGAATTGGCCACCCTACTAGTTAGAAAGAACTTCAACCTTGTTTGTAATTGGAGTTCAGAAATATATAGGATATCTTGTGAACTAGAGAACCCTGAGGGAGGCAGGACAGTAAGGACTTCCAGACTGCCCCCTAGAGAGCAAATGGCCAGGAATGAAGAAGTGTGTCTAGAGTGGGACCACCTGAGTTAGCAGGAGCAGCTGTTCTAGGCATCACGTAGAGTAGTTATCTCTACTTTTCCAACCAGTCCTCATCATTCCAAGAGTATCTGTGAGCCCTGAATAGGGTAGGACTGTGGTAGAAATGCTAGAATCATATCTCTAAGGGTTCATAAAGCACAGACGAACTGGACACATTGATATACTGGCCAGAGAAAAGCAAGCACAGGAGACTAGGAGAGACTCAGATGTCCAGAGAAGGACAGCAGTGGCAAGACCAGGTCTCAGAGATGATCAAAGTGATGGCGGACAACAGAGTGGAGGCTCAGAAGGGGCTCTGGTTATATGTGAGGTGGTGGTCTATTTCCCTAATGACTAATGATGTTGAGCATATTTTTATGCACTTATTGGCCACCTGTATATCTTCCTTGGAAGAATGTCTATTCAGATCCTTTGCTCTTTTATGAAAATTGGGTTGTTTTCATTATTGAGTTCTAAGAGTTTCTTTTTTTATATTCTGGATAAATCTCTAGTAAGCTTTATAATTTGCAAATATTATCTTACATTATGTGAACTATCTTTCCATTTTCCTTATGGTATTCTTTGAAGTACAGAAGTGTTTAATTTAAAGAAATATAATTTATCTATGATATGATATTATTATATTAACCATAGTCAAAGCTATAGTTTTGCCAGTAGTCATGTATGGATGTGAGAGTTGGACTATAAAGAAAACTGAGCGCCAGAGAATTGATGCTTTTGAACTGTGGTGTTGGAGAAGACTCTTGAGAGTCCTTTGGACTGCAAGGAAATCCAACCAGTCCATCTTAAAGGAAATCAATCCTGAATACTCAATGGAAAGACTGATGCTGAAGCTGAAGCTCCAATACTTTGGCCACCTGATACAAAGAACTGACTCATTGGAAAAGACTCTGATGGAGGCAAAGATAGAAGGCAGGAGGAGAAGGGGATGACAGAGAATGAGATGGTTGGATGGCATTACCAACTCAATGGACATGAGCTTGAGTAAGTTCTGGGAGTTAGTGAAGGACAGGGAAGCCTGGTGTGCTGCCATCCATGGGGTCACAAAGACTCGAATATGACTGAGTGACTGAACTGACTGAGCTGAATTTATCTATTTTTCTTTCATTGCTTGTGTTTTGAATATTGCATTTAAGAAGGCTTTGCCTTAACCAAGGTCACAAAAATTATATCCATGTTTTTTCCCTAAGAGTTTTATAGACTTTGTTCTTAAATTTACATCCATGGCCGATTTTTTAGTTAATTTTATGAATGAATTGAGGAAGAGTCCAACTTTAGTCTTTTACATGTTGATATCTAGTTGCCCCAAGGCTTCCCTGATAGCTCAGTGGTAAATAATCTGTCTGCAATGCAGGAGATGTGGGTTCAATCTCTGGGTCGGGAAGATCCCCTGAAGAAAGAAATGGCAGCCCACTCCAGTATGCTTAGCTGGGAAATCCCATGGACAGAGGAGCCTGTCAGGCTGCAGTCCATGGGGTCACAAGAGTCAAACATGACTGGCTAAACAACAACAGTCTAGTCAGCCCAGCATCACTTCCTTGAAAAGACTGTTCTTTCCCCCATTGAATTGTCTTGGTTACTGTGGCTTCTACTAAGTTTTGAAATCAGGACGTATAAATCTTTCCATTTTTTTTTCTCCTTTTTCAAGGTTGTTTGGGCTATTTTGGGTGTCTTGCATGTACATATGAATTCTGGAATTCATTTGTCAATTTCTGTTCAATTTTTAGGTATATTGAATAAGTATATCAATGTATGGAGTATTGACATCTTAACAATATCAAGTTCTCTTATCCATGAACATGGGAAATCTTACCATTTATTAGGTCTTAAGTTATGCAGATGACACCACCCTTATGGCAGAAAGTGAAGAGGAACTAAAGAGCCTCTTGATAAAAGTGAAAGAGGAGAGTGAAAAAGTTGGCTTAAAGCTCAACATTCAGAATACGAAGATCATGGCATCTGGTCCCATCACTTCATGGCAAATAGCTGGGGAAACAGTGGAAACAGTGTCAGACTTTATTTTGGGGGGCTCCAAAATCACTGCAGATGGTTATTGCAGCCATGAAATTAAAAGACGCTTACTCCTTGGAAGGAAAGTTATGACCAACCTAGATAGCATATTGAAAAGCAAAGACATTACTTTGCCAACAAAGGTCCGTCTAGTCAAGGCTATGGTTTTTCCAGTGTCATGTATGGATTTGGAAGTTGGACTGTGAAGAAAGCTGAGCTCCGAAGAATTGATGCTTTTGAACTGTGGTGTTGGAGAAGACTCTTGAGAGTCCCTTGGAGTGCAAGGAGATCCAACCAGTC
>NW_011494819.1:88067-99467 GCF_000754665.1 Bison bison bison | reverse complement strand
TTTCTTTGGAAGGAATGATGTGAAAGCTGAAACTCCAGTACTTTGGCCACCTCATGGGAAGAGTTGACTCACTGGAAAAGACTCTGATGCTGGGAGGGATTAGGGGCAGGAGGAGAAGGGGACGACAGAGATGAGATGGCTGGATGGCATCACCGACTCGATGGACATGAGTTTGAGTGAACTCTGGGAGTTGATGATGGACAGGGAAGCCTGTCGTGCTGCAATTCATGGGGTCGCAAAGAGTCGGACACAACTGAGCGACTGAACTGACTGAAGTTCATTCAACAATATTCTGCAGTTTTCAGAGAACAAAATTTATATGTCTTTTGCTAAATTTATTCCTAGTATTAATTTATAATCTTGCTTTATTAATCTTGGTGCTGTTATAAATAAACTGTTTTCTTATTTTTTTAGATTTTTCATAAAGTGTATTGAAGGGCAATTTTTATATAATTCTCAAATCCTGCAATTTGGCATTAATTCCAATAGTTTATTGTTTTGTTTTTTTTTTTTTAGTAAAGCCCTACTATTTCCTTTATGCAATATCATATTATCTACAGATAGAAATAGTTTTACTTCTTTCTTTTAATTTTGGGTGTATTTCATTTCATTTCTGCCAGATTTCCCTAGCTAGCACCTGCAGTACTCATGATCTTAGGAAGAGCTCAGTCAGTCTTCACCATTAAGTGAATGTTAACATTAATGATGTTACCTCTGGGTCTTTCATAGATTCCTTTATCAGGTTGAGGAAGTGCCCTAGCTGTTGAGCCTTTCCATCATGAAAGGGTACTGGATTCTATGAAATCTTCTTTCTGCATCTATTAAAATGACCATATGGATTTTGTACTTTAGTCTATTGATTGTAGTGTAATATATTAATTTTTACATGCTAAATCAGTCATGTATTCCAGGGATAAAAGTCACTTGGTCAAGGTGTATAATTCTTTTTACATGTTGCTGGATTCAACTTGCTAGTATTTTGTTGAGGAATTTGGTGTCAGTGCTCATTAAGGATGCCATCACTTCATGGCAAGTGGGGAAAAAATGGAAAGTGACAGATTTTATTTTCTTGGGCTCCAAAATCACTGCGGACTGCCATGAAATTAAAACACGTTTGCTCCTTGGAAAGAAAGCTATGACAAAGCATATTAAAAAGCAGAGACATCAGAAAGCCCGTGTGGTCAAAGTTATGGTTCTTCCAGTAGTCATGTATGGATGTGAGAGTTGGGCCGTAAAGCAGGCTGAGCACTAAAGAGTTGATGCTTTCAACCGTGGTGCTGGAGAAGACATTTGAGAGTCCCTTGGACTGCAAGGAGCTCAAACCAGTCAATCCTAAAGGAAATCAACCCTGAATATTCATCGGAAGGACTGATGCTGAAGCTGCAGCTGCAGTACTTTTGCCACCTGATGCGAAGAGCCGACTCTTTGGAAAAGACCCTGATGGTGAGAAAGAGTGAAGGCAAAAGGAGAAGGGGGCGACAGAGGATGAGATGGTTAGATATAATCACTGACTAAATGAACATGAATTTGAGCGAACTCCAGGAGGTAGGGGAGGATAGAGGAGCCTGGCATGCTGCAGTCTACGGGGTTGCAAAGAGTCAGATATGACTCAGTGACTGAACAACGACAACTCATAAAGGATACTGGTCTGTAGTTTTATTATGATGTCTTTGCTTTGGGGACCAGGGTAATACTAACCTCAGAGAATGACTTGGAAAGTATTCCCTCCTTTTTTGTTTTTCGGAAGAATTTGGAAGCAATTGGTGTCAATTCTTAGAGAGTATATTATTTGCAGACTGAAAGGAGCAAAATGATTATAAAAAACAAATTTTTTAAAAATAAAAAGAAGATTAAATTGAGGGGAGAATGGCTAAGAGGGTTTGGAAGGCCTTTGCTAGGTCTGACAAAGATCACACTAGCAATCACAGTTCAACCTATTTATGAGCATGAATATGATAATTTTGACCAAAAGTACCAATGAGTCAAATGTGAAAGTACCAATAATCAAGAAATCATGACGAGAGTGCAGTTTTATATCAAGGATGCAAGGACAAAGCACTATTAAAAAGTCTATCAATATCAGCAATAGCTCAAAAAAGAAAACCATACCAATTCAGTTGATGGTAAAATGTCCTTTGATAAAATATCTATTTCTGATAAAGGCTTTTAAAAACTAGTCATTCCACGTGTACTTCAATGTTCATAGCAGCACTGTTTACAATAACCAAGGCATAGAAGCAACCTAGATATCCACTGACAGATGAACGGATAAACAAGTTGTAATACACATATACAATGGAATATTACTTAGCCATAAAATGGAACGAGTTTGAGTCAGTTCTAGTGAAGTGAATGAACCTAGAGCCTGTTATACAGAGTGAAATAAGTCAGAAAGAGAAAAACAAATATCATATATTAGCCCATATATATGGAATCTAGAAAAAAAATGGTACTGATAAACCTATTTGCAGAGCAGGAATAGAGGCACAGATGTGAAAAAAGGACTTGTGGACACAATGCGGGGAGGAGAGGGGGCAAATTGAGGCGGTAGCACTGACACATATGCACTACCGTGTGTAAAATAGTGAGCAAGAAGCTTCTGTATAGCCCAGGACACTCGGTTTGGTGCTCTGTCATGACCTAGGTGGGTGGCATGCAGGGAGTATGAGGGAGGCTGAACAAGGAGGGGATATGAGTATACTTCTACCAAATTCACATTACTGTACAACAGAAACCAGTGTAACATCGTACAGCAATTATCCTCCAATTAAAAATAAATTAAAAGCAAAACAAAAAACCCTAGTCATTCATAGTTGGTACAACACCAAGAATTAATCTAATGTAAACTATGGACTCTGGATGACAATGATGTACCAGCGTTGGCCTATCCATTGTAACAAACATAACACGCTGGTGTGGGGTGTCCACGTGGGGCAGGGGAGGTGAGCGGGGGAGGCTGTGCGTGGGGGGGTAGGGAGTGTATGGGAACTCTCTGTATGTTCTGCTCCATTCTGCTGCGAATTTAACACTCCTTTTAAAAAATTAAGTCTGTTTTTTTAAAAACTGCTCATACAAGAATGCTTCCTTAAAAATGATAAAGAATATGCTTCAGAGCAAGAGAAACAGTATTTAATATGAATCATTGAAAGTCATCTCACTATCTCTAATATTGTTATCATTTGAAAGGTCCTGGTTAATACATTGATATGTCACAAAAATGAGATTGTTATGAAAGAGAACATGAATAATTATTATTTTACAAATGATAACATCTACTAGAACATTTAAAGAAATAAACTGAAAAAAAATAGTTAAAATTAATAAGAACAGAAAGTACAATGACCAAACCCAAGGTCCATATAATTCAATATCTTCTTTTGATAACAGTAAAGATAATATTCATATTAAATGAGCACATGTTGCAAGGTAGACATCGTACTGACTGCTTTTCATTCACAATGTAATTTAATCTTTTAAAACACCTTTAGTCATTAATTAATAAAGCTTCATAGCAACACTTATGAGCTATGTACTATCATTATCTCTATTCTACAGAAGAGGGAACTGGGGTTTAGGGAAGCAGATTAACTTGCCCAAGGTCACAAAGCTAGTATGAAATGGAACTAGAATTAACTAAGCCTCATTTTATTGTCATTATCATTATTATAGCTATTCTTATCATTGTTGGATTATCATTGCTTGAAAGTGTTGGGAAACAATTTTTCATAGTCTCTCCCATTTCTGCACATCTTGTGCGCAGTGGTACTGGCAGTCTTTGTTTCTGTCTTTTCCAGGCTGTTTGCACAGTGAAGGGCCGTGAGAGCTAGTCTCCATCCAGAGCAAAGGACAGATTTGCTACTGTCCAGTATAATAGAGAGAATATCTCCCTTCAGGAAAAGTGTCCTTTGTAAAAATCTGATTTCCCTAAGCTCCAGATTCTTCTGTGATGCAACTCTCTGCAGATGCAGGGGATCCCTTGCCTTCCTTACCTCACCCAATGGGAATCAGGCCCAGGTAGCTGATAACAAATGCTGCTACTCTGATGATTGCTAATGCTGTGAGAAATAAAGTCCTTTGTCTCTGACCTGGGAATCTCATGTGTTCTGCCAACACCCATAAAACTGTGCAGTTTAACTTGTTAGTTTGCAAGTAGAGTACAACTGTAGACCCTTCCTGCTTCTGAAGAGACATGCCAGAATGGGCAGACTGATTACTGTAAGATTTTTAAACTTCCCCAATTCCTAGCTTCAAATTAAAGAATAAATAGCTAAGAATCACTAAGAATTTTCAAAACAAAAAAAAGAGAGTAAAGAGGTAGTACTTGCCTCCCCAGAGATTAAGTTACTCATAAAGCTACAATAATGAAAACAACAATTGTGGTTCTGACATAAGAAAAGATAGCCAAATCAGTGAAACAGAAGGAATAGTTTGGAAACAGACTCTATAATGAGGGAGGGACTTCCCTGATGGTCCCGTGGCTATGCTTCCAATACAGGGTGCTGAGGTTCAACCCCTTGTCAGAGAACTAAATCCCACATGCTGCAACCAAGACCTAGGGCAGCTAAATAAATAAATGAATAAAAACAAACAATAGAAAAAATTACCACAAGGGAAACATCATAAATCATGGAAGTTTGAACTACTGAAAACATTATGGCTCTAAAAAACTGGTTGGACATTTGAGAGGGAAAATCAATTTAGAGATTCACATGATGCATTGGTATATACTTTTGACAGATATGATTTAAGAATGAGGAAACATACTAAGCCATTAGCAAATATAAATGAAGCCTGGAGGAATCTCATTTCTGGATGGGAAATAACATTTTGAAATATCTTTCAGAATTTTGAAATTGTCATGTCCTTTGACACAGCAATTTTTAACTAAGAGAATGCAAACTTCATCGTTAAGGATCTAAGACCATTGACTATTGGTTATTGCTCTGTCCAGAGAAGAGTTTCTAAGTCATTTCAGTTGGAAGAGTAGGAATTCAATAAATGTTTGTGGAATAAGCAAAAGAAAAAATGTCGCAAAAAACTTAAAGGTGTATAAACAAGGATGTCATTGCAGTCCTGGTTGTATAAGTCAGTTGCCAGTAGGCTATTTATACCTTGAGGTTTAAGTGAAATTGACAAGAGAAACTAATCAAACTGTTCACTGCCCACCTCATGATTTCTGTGAGTTTTGGCTGTTTTGTTTTCTCACAGTTACTTCTGTCTCACTGGGAGATCTGGTTCTGTCTGAATCCTTGGTTCCACCTGGGTCTCACCTCTCACAGCTAGTCTCATCTTTTTTTATCTGAACAAACTTACACATGGCCGTCAGTCCCCTTTCCCTGATTTTCCATCTTCTTAAAACAAGATGAAGCTCAACAACAAAAACACCTCCCAAGGCATTTGAATCTATAGCAACTTTTACAGGGTTCAGATGACAAAAGGGATTTTTATAGCCACACAAATGGACTCATTCAAAACTTAATGTTAGACATTCTTATACGTAAAAATCCTTTGGCTACGCTCTCATGAGAAATTTCTCTCTGGCTATATTTCCCCATGGACTCCCGTCCTGATGGTCATTTGGCCTCCTCTCTTCAACTTTGGACTTTGCTCACATCTTATCAGGCTGTATTTCCAGGGCCTGCCTCTCACTTGGGCTGCTCAGGGACAGGAAAAATGCCTCCTTCTGTTTTTCAAAGCAGCTTTTCTTTCTACACCTTCCCCAGCCCCCAGCCTACCTAAAGCTTCAGTAATCAGCCAGACTACTCAAAGGCTTATTAATTTGGCCTCAATCTCTAGTAACAGAAAGGTATGGAGATTTTCATATTTTAGACTTTCTCTCTCTCTTATAAAGAAAAAGGAAGCAGTATATAGATTGTTGAGGCAGTCCAAGCATGGGTTGGAAAAGAATTTCCAGACACAGAGCATTTCAGAAGGAAGTGAGTTTATTAGTAAGAACAAAGAGCAGAGATAAATTGGGCACTGCAAGCCCAATGGGCTGATCTCCTGACAGAACAGGGAAAGCTGACAGGTTTCGTGAGTTAATAGTTTTTTAGCCTCAAGAGAAAGAAAATTCCTGCTGGACAGTGGACATGAGGTGATTGGTTCGGGCTATAGGGTGTTTACTGGAGCGGGCATCTTTGCTTAGCTGGGAGTCAGGAAGCTTGTTGCCGACTATCAGATGGCTTTTGGCAAGGTTCCAAAGGGGCTCAGTCAGCTTTGGAGGTGACCTTGATTCTGGGCTCCACTTCTGTGGCCTTGGTGCAAGGTCTCACACCTGTGGCCTTGAGGGCAGGACTCAACAGAGATGTTTGCTTGCCTTTTGATATGAATATAACTATCCCATTCCCTTAAAAGGCACAAGTGGGGAATAGCCTGGTGGTCCAGTGCTTAGGATCCTGTACTTCCACTGCAGGGGGCACAGGTTCAACCCCTGGTGGAGTAACCAAGATCCCACAGACTATGAAGCACCGCAGAGAAAAAAAAAAAGTGGCTACAGACAGTTTTGGTTTCAAATAATTTCTTTTAATCCAACTACATTTGTAATAGTAGGGAAAGTAAAGATGATTCAAATGATCATTAGTAGAAGATACCAGGTTGAATAAATCATGATACGATAAAGAAAGTAATGGATCCAGGTGTTCTGGTTCTGAAACGGAAAAGATGGCCAAGAGGGGTTATTAAGTTAAAGGAGAAAAAACAAGTTGCTTCAGCACTGAGTACATTTTTGGTTGTCACAACTAGGTGGCTAGGTTACTACTGATGCTGAACACCTGACACTGCCCAGGGCAGTTTTCCAAAGAATTTTCTGGCCCCAAATACCAGCAGTGTCGAGGTTAAGAAATTCTCTTCTAGATGAATATAAGCCACACTTTTATCAGTGGGTATTTCCAAGAGTTGAATTATGTTGGAATTACATCCTTTCTAAATCATTAATTTCTCTGTTTGCATTACTTTTGATAAGCTTATTATAGTCCGAGAAGAGATTTTGAAAAGCTATAAATAGTTGGAAAGGATGGGTACATTTTGAAAAATCAATACATTTGATCAAATTAGGGAGCAGATGAGCAGACTGGGAGAAGGCACGCCCAGCAAGGAGAGGCGTGGCTTGTTCCCAGAGGAAGCCGCCCAGTTGGGTAATGAACTCTGGTAAATTCTCCATCCAGGCCTCCATCCAACTAGGAATTTCCTCGCCAGAGCACACCTCAAGGATGTCCTGTTCTTTCCCGCTGCCTCTCAAGCGCTCTGCCTTCAGGAGATTAGGGTTGGTAGGGCAGGGGGCAGTGTGGAACTGGAGTGCTTATATGTCCAAACGCCACGCCCAGAGTCCTGGGGGTGGGGAAACGGACCAGTTAGAGGCGTGGCAGAACATCAAAGTACATGGGATATGAAAGGCGTAGTGCTATTTGTCTGCCAAGGAGTAAATTTTGGTTTTGTTTTCTGCCACCCCATCCCCTGTAGCTCAGACGGTAAAGAAGCTGCCTGCAATGCAGGAGACCTGGGTTTGATCCCTGGTTCGGGAAGATCTTCTGGTGAAGGGAATGGCAACCCACTCCAGTATTCTTGCCCGGAGAGTCCCATGGACAGAGGGGCCTGGCGGGCTACAATCCATGGGGTCGCAAAGAGTCGGACCTGACTGAGCGACTAACACTACTACTACTACCCCATCTCCATCACATGCTTTCCCAGCGTCATTTTGTGAAACTGGAATGTCTTGGGCGCCATCTGGTGGACAGATTTTTATTACCAAGTCACACGTGTCTGCCTTGGCATGAACCTTTTAGTCACAGTATATCAGTGTCTACCGGAGAAGGCAATGGCACCCCACTCCAGTACTCTTGCCTGGAAAATCCCATGGACGGAGGAGCCTGGTAGGCTGCAGTCCATGGGGTCGCTAAGAGTCGGGCACGACTGAGCGACTTCACTTTGACTTTTCACTTTCATGCATTGGAGAAGGAAATGGCAACCCACTCCAGTATTCTTGCCTGGAGAATCCCAGGGACAGAGGAGCCTAGTGGGCTGCCGTCTATGTGGTCGCACAGAGTCGGACACGACTGAAGCGACTTAGCAGCAGCATCAGTGTCTACATTTTAATGTCTTTGGCCTGGGCTGTGGCTTGTTGTCACTGCTTCAGCATCTTGTGCAATTGACAGATTATAAGCCACCAGAATTGTTGAAAGAGTAAATATTGATCCACTATAAGCTGGGAATGGATATTGATGTCCAACCTGAAGGGATGTTGGGAGGAGCCAGGAATAAGTTTTCCTGGTTGCCAAGGGTGAGAGCAGTGTCTGCGACTGAAAAATAAAACCAACTCTAGGCCAGAGAACTTCTGAAATCCCAAACAGGTTCCCCAGGAACCCATAAGATTCCCCTGGAGCCTGGGCAGTGTTTGAGGGTGGTGGACCCAGGCCTTCTATGGGATGAAACTCCATGAGGTGCACAAGTGCTCTGGTGTGTAACTTAACTAGTCCCCGCACTTTCAGCTCTGCCCTGCTCAATTCCCCAATAACACAGTTCCCTGCCTCCAGAGTGGGCCCCAGGGGGGGCAAACACTTCCTTCCTAATGAGGACTGCTGCTGCTGAGTGGGTCCCAGGTGTACATTGCAGTGTTCTCAGATTTTTTGAAAGAAGTGGAAATCTTAAAGAGCTGGGGAAATAGTAACACCTTAATTTTCCAATATTGGCACACATTTCTTTTAAAACATTCAGTGGGACAAAAAGCACTTGTGTTTCATCAACTAGAGGCTCTCTAGGCTTCTTTCCATTCTTCTGACCCACTAAGCCTCTGACCTCTGCCTACATCAGTGCAGTAGGTGTGGGCTAGTTTTGAAATGAGGTCAACTGATAACCCTGCTGCTGCTGCTGCTAAGTCACTTCAGTCATGTCCCACTCTGTGCGACCCCACAGACGGCAGCCCACCAGGCTCCCCCGTCCCTGGGATTCTCCAGGCAAGAACACTGGAGTGGGTTGCCATTTCCTTCTCCAATGCATGAAAGTGAAAAGTGAAAGTGAAGTCCCTCAGTTGTGTCCGACCCTCAGCGACCCCGTGGACTGCAGCCTTCCAGGCTCCTCCTGCAACTCTTTCCAGGCAAGAGTACTGGAGTGGGGTGCCATTGCCTTCTCCGCAGCTGATAACCCTAGCTCACGTGAATCACAGGGTCAGGAATGCACTTTCTTTGAAGTTTCAGGACAGTGAGCTACAGTTTAGGGAAAAGACCAAAGTGCTTCTCTTCAGCTAAAATATCTTCCAGAGCAGCCCCTACAGCCTCCCCCATCCCGTTCCACTAAAATACAGCTGTCTCCTGCACTTCTCTCTGCTAAACATCTCTGCAGCATGTTGCATGTGAACCAGATCAAGCCTCTGCATTCTGATCTTTTCCTCAGGGTGTGGTCTTTCTCCAACTTTCTGTTTTCATTTACTCAGAAGCCTATTATGCTATCAAATTAATTAAACTAATTCAATCAAGCACCATGTGTTAAAGCTAGTGGATGACTTTGCTAGTTGGTCTTTTTTTTTTTTCTTTTTTACTTATTTTTTGACACCAGAAACATTTTGTATTGGGCTGTAGCCAATTACCAACGTTGTGATAGTTTCAGGTGAACAGTGAAGGAACTCAGCCATAGCTATACATGTATCCATTCCCCCCAAACCCCACTCCCATCCAGGCTGCCACATAACATTGAGCAGAGTTCCATGCGCCCTACAGTAGGTCCTGGTTGGTTACCCATTTTAAAGACAGCAGTGTGTACATGACCTTCCCAAAGTCCCTAACTATCGTAAGTTCATTTTCTAAGTCTGTGAGTATCTTTCTGTTTTGTAAGTAAGTTCATTTGTATCATTTCTTTTTAGATTCTGCATATAAAGGATGCCATATGGTATTTTTCCTTCTCTGTCTGACTTCACTCAGTAAGACCCTCTCTAGGTCTATCCACATTGTCACAAATGGCATTATTTCATTCTTTTTTAATGGCTGAGTAATATTCCATTGTATATAAGTACCACATCTTCTTTATCCATTCTGATGGACATCTAGGTTGCTTCCATGTCTTGGCTACTGTAAGCAGTGCTGCAATGAACATTGAGGGCATATATCTTTTGGGGCCATATTTTTCTCTGGATGTATGCCTAGGAGTTGGATTGCAAGGTCATATGGTAGCTCTATTTTTAGAACTACTTTAAAAGGAACAGGGTTGAATGTAGACCCTGAGACACATAATGCAAATATAATTATAAGGAGATCCAACCAGTCCATTCTGAAGGAGATCAGCCCTGGGATTTCTTTGAAAGGAATGATGTTAAAGCTGAAACTCCAGTACTTTGGCCACCTCATGGGAAGAGTTGACTTATTGGAAAAGACTCTGATGCTGGGAGGGATTGGGGGCAGGAGGAGAAGGGGACGACAGAGATGAGATGGCTGGATGGCATCACTGATTCGAGGGACGTGAGTCTGAGTGAACTCCGGGAATTGGTGATGGACAGGGAGGCCTGGCGTGCTGCGATTCTTGGGGTCGCAAAGAGTCAGACACGACTGAGCAACTGATCTGATCTGATGTAATTATGAGTTTCTATTAAAACAATAATAACAGGAACAGAATCAAAAGTAAAAATTATGTATAAACCTACTGTTTTACTACGTTTTAATGTATATGTTCTGTTTCATACTTTATTCATACATTTGCCTATTTTTTTTTACAAAGATCATGAAAAACACACAGACACACAAACACAAGCCCACACAGACGAATCATAGGTGATTTGTGATGATACACTACAGGTGAGATCACCCCAGGGGTGAACATCAGTCACACAAACAATAATTGGATAATATTTCTCTGATTCCACCCCTACTCAATCTGCAGAAATTCCAGTCCTCAAATCCTTCCTGACTAGTTCTTGAGTCTTTGGGAGCTAATCCTCCCAGCTGTGGTGTGCAATTTCCCCTACTTTTTAGCGTCTCTCTTTGGAAACATCTCCTGTTGCTAATGCTGCCATAGAAATCTGAGAAATCTCAGAAACTGCCGCATCCTCTTCTCATCCTTCTCCCATCAGCCAACTAAGACCAGTTCAGCTCCTTGGTTAGCTTGCTTCTATGCTATCGCCAAGCCCGCTGCGACAGAATCAGATCAGATCAGATTAGATCAGTCGATCAGTCATGTCCGACTCTTTGCAACCCCATGAATTGCAGCACGCCAGGCCTCCCTGTCCATCACCAACTCCTGGAGTTCACTCAGACTCACATCCATCGAGTCAGTGATGCCATCCAGCCATCTCATCCTCTGTCTTCCCCTTCTCCTCCTGCCCCCAATCCCTCCCAGCATCAGAGTCTTTTCCAATGAGTCAACTCTTCCTATGAGGTGGCCAAAGTATTGGAGTTTCAGCTTTAGCATCATTCCTTCCAA
>NW_011494819.1:82952-87857 GCF_000754665.1 Bison bison bison | reverse complement strand
AGTGATTTTGGAGCCCAGAAAAATAAAGTCTGACACTGTTTCCACTGTTTCCCCATCTATTTCCCATGAAGTGGTGGGACTGGATGCCATGATCTTCGTTTTCTGAATGTTGAGCTTTAAGCCAACTTTTTCACTCTCCACTTTCACTTTCATTAAGAGGCTTTTTAGTTCCTCTTCACTTTCTGCCATAAGGGTGGTGTCATCTGCATATCTGAGGTTATTGATATTTCTCCCGGCAATCTTGATTCCAGCTTGTGCTTCTTCCAGTCCAGCGTTTCTCATAATGTACTCTGCATATCAGAGACACGGGCTAAAAAGCAGCACAAACATGGAAATGTTAGTGCAACTGCCTTGTGGTTTTTACAAGCTTTTCCTTGCAGTCCATTCTTCCTTGAGCACCCCTGAGTCTGGAGTTTGAAGGATGGCCAACTAAATGACAGACAGTTCTCTCATCATCGCCTTTTCTATTTTGCTGACTCTGTTCCTGGGCTGAGCGTCTGTGACTTGATTTTCTTCTCTTTATTATGAGGTTTTACTTGATAGGTTCCTACTTAAGAAAATTGTAGTTTCTATAAATCCCCAAACTTCAAGGACCTAACATTGTAATAACTTCTCACTCATATAACCATCCAGTGTGAGGTTCCTAGTTGGCAACGTTGATGAGACTCCTTCCTGGGTATTCACTTCGGGGCCAGGGTGATGGGGGCTCTACCATTGTCAACACAGAACTTCCAAGACTTTTCTGGGTACCACCATCAGCAGGCAAAAGAGCAGGAGAGAGAGGCTCAAATTACAGTTTCATAAAATAAAATTCACCCACTTTAATGGCATTGTTGGATGAACTTTTGGTAACTGTCCACTGCATGTCCACTGTGGCAATCACCATACAGACATTTTCCACATAAGTTCTCAGTAAGTTCCTGATGCCTCTTTACATTTGATCCCTTCTCCTGACCCTTAGCCCCAGGCAACTTTCTGTCAATATAGATAAATTTTGCCTGTTTTTAAGTTCCTTGTACTTAGTGAAATGGGCTTCCCAGGCAGCTTAGTGGTAAAGAATCCACCTGACAATGCAGGAGATGCAGGTTCAATCCCTGGGTCGGCAAGATCCCCTGGAGAAGGAAATGACAACCCACTCTACTCTTCTTGCCTGGGAAATCCCGTGGAAGAAGGCTGGCGGGCTACAGTGTCACAAAAAGTCAGATATAACTAAGTGATTGAGCATGTACCCGCACACTTAATGAAGTATGGTATGTCTTCTTTTGTGTCATACTTCTTTTTCTTGGTATAATTCATGTTGATAATTATATTAGTAGTTCGTTTCTTTCTATTGCTGAGTAAGATTTCATTGTGTGGATATATTACAATTTGATAATCCATTCACTGGTTGATAGACAACTGGATGAGTTCCAGATTTGAGTTATTATGAGTAGTTCTTCTGTGACTCGTAGATATCTATCTTGTGTGTATACAGTAAGTCCCCTGCATATGAACCTGCAAGCAGCAAACTTTCAAAGATGTGAACACGTGTGCCCAGCCCCTGTAGGCTAGCTGTTGTATTGGACTTTTGTAATTTTCAAGGTACTGTACTGTAAGATTAAAAATGGTTTCTTTATTTTTTGTGTTTGTTTTTTATGCATGTATTATATGTGTTAAAAGTATTATGAACCTATTGCAGTACAATACTATAGAATCGATTGTGTTAGTTGGGTACCTAGGTTAACTTTATTGGACTTGCAAATTTGACTTAGGAATATGCTCACAGAATAGAACTTATTCATATGTAGGGACTTGTACATATATTTTCATTCCTCTCGTGTAAATATCTAGGAGTTTGATTCCTGGGTCATATAGTAAGTATATGCTTAATTGATACTAAAATGGCTGTACCATCTTGCATTCTCACCAGAAATGGATGAAAGTTCTAGTTGATGCAGGTCCTCCTCAATACTTGGAACTGTTAATATCTTTAATTCCAGCCATTCTAGTGGATATGTAATATAATTTTGGTTTTCACTTACACAATCCTAACAATTACTGATGTTGAGCATATTTTCATGTGTTTATTGGTTGTTTGCATATTTTATTTTGTGAAGTATCTGTTCAGATCTTTTGCTCGTTAAAAAAATCAAGTTGTCTTCTTCTTATTGAGTTATGAGTTCTTTATATATTATGGACCAAGCAAAGAGTATACTAATCATTAGCTAGTACTTTCTAACACCATTAGACAGTTGCTTTTTTGCATTATGTTCAGATTTGATAGCTGTTTCTTTAGGGAGATTGGTCCTATAGCATCTTACTCTCTTGTTATGGGACGCAGAAACTATGAAGGAGATTTTAAGGGCCAGAGCCGGAGTTGGTTTTCATCAATTTTGCTTACATTGCTAGAAGTCAATCATGTGATAACAGTCAACTCTAAGAAGGCTGGAAATATGGTTTTTGTGTGTGCCCATAAGGTAGTGTGCCTTGGACAAGAACAGACTTGATAGTTAGCGTCCGTGTCTGCTGGGGTGGACTTAGAAGAACGTGTGAGAGCTGAAGTTCTGGCCCAGGAGCATGGTAAGTCTGTTTCTAGATCCCTTCCACAATAAATACGTGTGCAGTACTTACTGTGTGATAGACGAGGAGGCCAATGTTTATTGAGCACATACTATGTGCCAGGCAAATACACTCTCTGTAACTATTTCTTCACCATTGAATGGGCCTAACTTCCTGTGGTGACCAAAGGAAGACTATCTGTACCTTTCGTTACTTCTGGGGTACCAACCACAGTGTGTTTAATGATGCGTCCCAATCTTGCCAGTCACAGCAGGAACAACATTATGGGTAATGAGGATGCATGCCAAGCCCTCCCTGGTTCCCCTGAGGGAAAGGATCACTGGATAAATAAGGTGTTATTAATATCTCAACAAGCCAGTTTTTCCACTCTCTGGATAATTATTCATGGATGTCTGTTGACCCTCAGGGGTTGGGATAAGATTCCAATTACAGTCTGTTCCTTTGCTCCCCGCTGTGTTTCTGCACCAAAATCATCACTCTTTGCAGCATTTCATGCCAGAGCAGTTTGCAGAACCATTTCTGATCTTTCAGTGAATCTCCTGCCTCCATACATGCTTTTGCCAGATTTACTTGTAATTGTGACTCATGCAAATGGGTTGGAGATATTGCCTATGTTATCATCATCTCTCTGTCTAAAGCATCTAGACACAAAATATATATTCTTTAAAAAAAAATCTCTTATTATTTTTGACTGTGCTTGATCTTTGTTGCTGCGTGGGCTTTTCTCCAGTTGTGGCAAGCAGGGGCTGTTCTCCAGTTGCAGGGTTCTCATTGCTGTGGCCTCTCTTGTTCTCCTGTTGTAGAGCATGGGCTCAAGGTCTTGCAGGCTTTGGCAGTTGTAGATCCCAGGCTCTAGAGCACAGGGTCAATAGTTGCGATGCACAGGCTTAGTTACTCTGATGCATGCAGGATCCTCCTGGATCAGGGATTGAACTTGTGTCTCCTGCATTGGAGGGTGGATTCTTTACCACTGAGCCTCCAGGGAAGCTCTATATATTCTAATGATAATAGCGAGCAGTTGGTGGTCACTGTAGCTCACAAACTGCTTCTATATAAATAGGATAACTAATAACTATGGAGTCATTATTCATCACTACTCCCTCACATTCTACACTCTGATACTACTGATCTCTTTGCAGTTTCCCTCTACACAAGGTGTGATTTATTTACTAGATAGATTGCTCTAGGAATCTTCCAATGTTTAGCTCAGTGTCCCTGGTATTGGGAGCTGCCTCTGCCCAGCCCCCCAGCTCAGACAACCTAGCTGATTTCTTAGAGGATATGAGAACACCTGCATTAGCACTTTCCACACTGCTCAGTAATAGTGCCACTGATTTACCTGACTGGGTGGCCCACACATTGTGAGCTCTTCAAGGATATAGCATCTTTTTAATTTGCATAGTTCCTGTCATACTTTAATTGAAGCATGAATAAATGCATACATAAATGAATAAATCAATATTTGTATTATTTGCATCAACTGTTTTGTTTGTTTGAATTGTATTTGAGGTACTTTTCATAACCTTGTGCAGACAGGCAAAGCAAGAAGAAACTGGAGTGAAAAAAAGATTAGTACATTTAGAGGCTTCAAGGAAAACAGGTTTAAGGAAATGGTTATAGAATAGTAGAAAGACAGAAAATGGTTATCTTTGTACACATTTGCCTTTTTAAAAATCAAACATATTCAAAACAGTAGTGACTAATTTCTTATCTCTAAATAGTAATAACAAGTAACAGTTGTTTAGAATGTATATTTTCAAAACATTTACACAATTATTTTTTCCAGGACACATTCACAGTTCTATTTTTCATATGAGCTACATAGGGAAATGATTAATCAAAGTTCCTATAGCTACTATACGACCAAACTGAATGTCTATTAGCTCAGGTCTTTAACTCAATATGAGGTCACTGGGACAGCTTCTGATTATTGGACTGAAAATTTTTACTTTATCTGCCTGTCTAATTTCCCAAGAGTTTGCCTTCTGGGGAATACAGACACATGCTGCTTATCTGCATATACTGGACATTGCCTAATAACTGGTTATACAGATTGTTTAGCAAATTCCTAAAGAAGATAAAATCATGGGCTTGATTCTAGAATTCACAGTTAACTTGTCTTTCTTCGCCCCTCTCTTAAGAGCCTGAGTCCTGTGTCAATCACTAAATTTAAAACCTCTGGATGAAAAAATAACCTTTTGTTGCAGTGAAAAGGAAAAAAGAAGAATGAGTTTTTTTCTTTCCCTTTCCTGAAAACAAAGCAGATAAAGAGAACTGTGAGCAGATCTGAACATTCCTAGCTTTTTTTTTTTTTAACTTTAACTGGTCCTAACACTGCTGCTGCTG
>NW_011494819.1:82681-82786 GCF_000754665.1 Bison bison bison | reverse complement strand
CATGCTAAGTTGCTTTAGTCGTGTCCAACTCTGCAATCCTGTGGACTGTAGCCTGCCAGGCTCCCCTGTCCATGGGATTCTCCAGGCAAGAATACTGGGTGGGTC
>NW_011494819.1:79141-82434 GCF_000754665.1 Bison bison bison | reverse complement strand
ATGGGCTTGCAAAGAGTGGGACACAACTGAGCAACTACCACACGCACACACATCTTTTGACTCTATGCTAAACACTTCCTGCCCCTTGGTAGTTCTTTTACAGATCAGAAAGATAGTTTTTTACAGATAGAAAGGTAGTTTTTTTATAGATCAGAAAGAGGGCTGCAGAGCCACTGAACTGCCAGACTCAATTACTGGATTACTAATGCCAGCTTATGACTGTTTTTGACAAGATCCTAACACCTTTGTTCCTCATCACCGACTCCTGGCTGCAAGCCCTCGTCTTATGTAAGCCCCTAGACTCCTCACCGAGCACAGCTATCTAACGCAGGGTCAATAGCTGTGGCGCACAGGCTTAGTTGTTTTGCAGTATCTTTCCAGACCTGGAAAGTGGGATCTTTCCAGACCAGGGATTGAACCCGTGTCTCCTACATTGGCAGGCGGATTCTTTACCACTGAGCCACCAGGGAAGCCCCCTTTGTCTTCATTTTGAAAGATGTTTTTGCTGGTCTTAGAATTCTAGGTGGATAGTTTTTTTTTTTCCTTTTCAGTACTTTAAAGAGATTGTTTTAAATAATTTCTTCTGTCTTGCATTAATGAAAGATCTGCCATAATTCTTACCTTTGTTTCTCTATATTTAATATTATGTGTTTTTCCCCCCCTGCCTGCTTTTAAGATTTTTTTTTTTCAACTTTTTGTGATAGTTGGTATAATTTTCTTCCTACATCTTGTGCTTGGAATTCAATGAGCTTCTGAATGTGTTGATTTATAATTTTCATCAAAATGAGAAAATTTTTTGCCCATTGTTACTTCAAATATCTTTTCTCTCCACCCCCGACCCCTTCCGTCTCCTTTGGGACTCCCATAACATTTATATTAGGCCGCTTGAAGTTTTCCAACTTTTCATTGCTAATTTTTTCCTAGCCCTATTATTCTATGTAGTATTTAATTCTGGGAAGTTTATATTGAAAAGTCTTCAAATTTACCCTTTTCTTTTTCTTCTATAATGTCTAATCTGCAGTTAATTCCATCCTGTGACTTTCCATCATGCACACTGTAGCTTCCATCTCAAGAACTTGAATTTGACTCTTTTTTATACTATCCATGTCTATACTTCACATGTTCAATCCTTCCTTCAGTTGTTTGAATATATGGAACAAATTTATCACACTGACTTTTCTATTCTTGTCTATTCATACCATCATCTGTGCTAAGTTCTGGGTTGCTGCCGTTGGCTGGCTTTTCTCCTTGTTAAGAGTCACATGTTCTTGTTTCTTTGCTTGGTCACTTTTATTGAATTCTGAACATGGCAAATTTTACCTTCTTGCATGCTGGCTATTATTGTCCGTCTACATATATTCTCAAGTTGTTCTGGGACGTGGTTAACTGGGAACAGTTTGCTCCTTTCAGGTATTTCTCTTCAGCTTTGTCAGGCAAGACCAAAACAATACTTAGTCTAAGGGCTAATTTTTTCCTACTATTGAAGCAAGAAATAGGGAGCTTGCCCTCTGGAAGAAGAATAAAATTAGGAAAAGAAAGAACGATTAATGCCTTGTTGACTGTCAGTGTCTACTGCGTAAATGGAGACTGAATTTGTAACACATCTTTGTTGTTACTCAGTCGCTCAGTCACGTCCGACTCTTTGTGACCCCATGGACTGCAGCACACCAGGCTTCCCGGTCGCTCACCAGCTCCTGGAGCTTGCTCAAACTCAGTCCAATGAGTTGGTGATGCCATCCAGCCATCTCATCCTCTGTCGTCCCCTTCTCCTCCTGCCTTCAATCCTTCCCAGCATCAGGGTCTCTTCTAACGAGTTGGCTCTTCACATCAGGTGGCCAAAGTACTGAAGGTTAAGTTTCACCATCAGTCCTTCCTGTGAGTATTCAGGATTGATTTCCTTTAGGATGGACTGGTTGGACCTCCTTGCAGTCCAAGGGACTCTCAAGAGTCTTCTCCAACACCACAGTTCAAAAGCATCAATTCTTGTCTTATCCATATGTATTTGATTCTGAAATCTCCTGTGCTCTGAGCTGTAACAGTAAGGACTGTTGCACTTGAGGTATATGTTGAGGAAGACTGACACTGGAGCCCCAGTTTGGGAGTGGGAGAAATGCTTAAGTTTTGGAGGGTGCTATGGACTAAATGCTTATGTCCCCACAAGATTTGTGTGGTAATTAGATCAATGCTTGTCACTTCTACCAGAAGTAACTTCCATGAAAGCTAGGACCCTACAACTGCCTGATTTGTTGTAGTGACTCACTTAAACAGTGTGTGGAAAGAATGAATGAGGACGGGGGCAGTGCACCCCTCCTGCCTCCCACCTCTGTCACCTGAGTGCACTGGAGCTGCATGCATTCCCCTGTGACTCAGAATCACCTCCCTTAAATACCTTTTTCAGAATTTGCCTATAGAGCCACACTCCATTGGTTCAAAATCCATATTTTTGAACTGGTTGGGGGATAGTCAGCCTTTTGCCCTTCATTTCCTGTCTCTTTTATCTCTGGCTTCAGGCACCCTTAATCAGCTAACCACTCCAGGAAATAGATGCTTGAGGAAGGGAAAAACAGGAGAGTTTTCCTGTCCTATCCATCCTGTCTCATTTTAGGCTTAAAGAGGACTACCCAATGTCTATGTTTGTTGATTTTATGTAAATTCTCTTATTAATTAGAAGTGGGGCTATGGGAGGAGTTCATTAATCTTCCATCTACCCTTCCTTAGTGGTTCAGACAGTAAAGAAACTGCTTGTAATGCAAGAGACCTGGGTTCAATTCCTGAGTTGAGAAGATCCCCTGCAGAAGGATGGCAACCCACTGCAGTATACTTGCCTGAAAAATTCCATGGACTAAGGACTGGGGCATGCTACAAGGCCATGGGGTTGAAAAAAGCTGAATACAACTGAGTAACAAACACTTTCACTTTTTTCCACTACCCTTCCTAGCTTCTAAAATTTATTTTTGTTTCAGTGCTACTTAATCTCTCCGTTCAGTTCAGTTCAGTCACTCAGTCGTGTCCGACTCTTTGTGACCCTGTGGATTGCTGCGCGCCAGGCCTCTCTGCCCATCACCAACTCCCAGAGCTTACTCAAACTCATGTCCATCGAGTCAGTATTGCCATCCAACCATCTCATCCTCTGTCGTCCCCTTCTCCTGCTGTCTTCAATCTGTCCCAGCATCAGGGTCTTTTCCAATGAGTCAGCTCTTCCCATCAGGTGGCCAAAGTATTGGAGCCTCAGCTTCAGCATCAATTCTTCCAATGAATATTCTGGACTGATTTCCTTTAGGATGGACTGGTTG
>NW_011494819.1:68923-78985 GCF_000754665.1 Bison bison bison | reverse complement strand
CTGTAGTGATTTTGGAGCCCCCCAAAATAAAGTCTCTTACTGTTTCCATTGTTTCCCCATCTATTTGCCATGAAGTGATGGGACAAGATGCCATGATCTTAGTTTTCTGAATGTTGAATTTTAAGCCAGCTTTTTCACTCTCTTCTTTCACTTTCATCAAGAGGCTTTTTAGTTCTTCTTTGCTTTCTGCCATAAGGGTGGTATCATCTGCATATCTGAGGTTATTGATATTTCTCCCAGCAATCTTGATTCCAGCTTATGCTTCATCCAGCCCAGAGTTTCTCATGATGTACTCTGCATATAAGTTAAATAAACAGGGTGACAATATACAGCCTTGACTTACTCCTTTCCCTATTTGGAACCAGTCTGTTGTTCCATGTCCAGTTCTAACTATTGCTTCTTGACCTGCATACAGATTTCTCAGGAGGCAGATAAGGTGGTCTGATTTTTCCATTTCTTTAAGAATTTTCCACAGGTTGTTGTGATCCACACAGTCAAAGGCTTTGGCCTAGTCAATAAAGCAGAAATAGATGTTTTTCTGGAACTCTCTTGCTTATTCAGTGATCCAGTGGATTTGGCAATTTGATCTCTGGTTCCTCTGCCTTGTCTAAAACCAGCTTGAACATCTGGAAGTTCATGGTTCACATATTGTTGAAACCTGGCTTGGAGAATTTTGAGCATTACTTTACTAGTGTGTGAGATGAGTGCAATTGTGTGGTAGTTTGAGCATTCTTTGGCATTGCCTTTCTTAGGGACTGGAATGAAAACTGCCCTTTTCCAGTACTGTGTCCACTGCTGAGTTTTCCAAATTTGCTGGCATATTGAGTGCAGCACTTTCACAACATCCTCTTTCAGGATTTGAAATAGCTCAACTGGAATTCCATCACCTCCACTAGCTTTGTTTGTAGTGATACTTTCTAAGGCCCACTTGACTTCACATTCCAGGATGTCTGGCTCTAGGTGAGTGATCACACCATCATGATTATCTGGGTCATGTAGATCTTTTTTGTATAGTTCTTCTGTGTATTGTTGCTAGCTTTTAAAAATATCTTCTGCTTCTGTTAGGTCCATACCATTTCTGTCCTTTATTGAGCCCATCTTTACATGAAATGTTCTCTTGGTATCTCTAATTTTCTTGAAGAGATCACTAGTCTTTCCCATTCTGTTGTTTTCCTCTTTTTTTGCATTGATCACTGAGGAAGGCCTTCATATCTCTCCTCACTATTCTTTGGAACTCTGCATTCAAATGGGTATATCTTTCCTTTTCTTCTTTGCCTTTCACTTTTCTTTTCTCAGCTATTTGTAAGTCCTCCTCAGACAACGATTTTGACTTTTTGCATTTCTTTTTCTTGGAGATGGTCTTGATCACTGCCTCACACGTGTACAATGTCACGAACCCCTGTCCATAGTTATTCAGACACTCTATCAGATCTAATCCCTTGAATCTATTTGTCACTTCCACAGTATAATCATAAGGGATTTGATTTAGGTCATACCTGAATGGACTAGTGTTTTGCCCTACTTTCTTCAATTTAAGTCTGAATTTGGCAATAAGGAGTTCATGATCTGAGCCACAGTCAGCTCCCAGTCTTGTTTTTGCTGACTGTATAGAGCTTCTCCATCTTTGGCTGCAAAGAATATAATCAGTCTGATTTTGGTGTTGACCATCTGGTGATGTCCATGTGTAGAGTCTTCTCTTGTGCTGTTGGAAGAGGGTGTTTGCTATGACCCATGCATTCTCTTGTCAAAAGTCTGTTAGCCTTTGCCCTGCTTCATTCTGTACTCCAAGGCCAAATTTGCCTGTTACTCCAGGCCTGTTACTACTTTTGCATTCCAGTTCCCTAAACTGAAAAGGACATCATTTTGGGGTGTTAGTTCTAGAAGGTCTTGTAGGTCTTCATAGAACTGTTCCACTTCAGCATCTTCAGCATTACTAGTTGGGGCATAGACTTGGATTACTCTGATATTGAATGGTTTGCCTTGGAAATGAACAAAGATCATGCTGTCATTTTTGAGATTGCACCCAAGTACTGCATTTTGGACTCTTTTGTTGACTGTGGGGGCTACTCCATTTCTTCTAAGGGATTCTTGCTCACAGTAGTAGATATAATGCTCATCTGAGTTAAATTCATCCATTCCTATCCATTTTAGTTTGCTGATTCCTAAAATGTCAATGTTCACTCTTGCCATCTCCTGTTTGACCACTTCCAATTTACCCTGAGTCATGGATCTAACATTCCAGGTTCCTATGCAATATTGTTCTTTACAGCATCGGGCTTTACTTCCATCACCCGTCACATCCACAACTGAGTGTTTTTGCTCTGGCACCATCTCTTCATTCATTCTGGAGTTATTTCTCCATTGATCTCCAGTAGCACATTGGGCACCTACCTACCTGGGGAGTTCATCTTTCAGTGTCCTATCTTTTTGCCTTTTTATACTGTTCATGGGGTTCTCAAGGCAAGAATACTGAAGTGGTTTGCCATTTCCTTCTCTGGTGGACCACGTCTTGTCAGAACTCTCCACCATGACATGTCCGTCTTGAGTGGCATGGCTCATAGTTTCATTGAGTAAGGCAAAGCTGTGATCCATGTGATCAGTCTGATCAGTTTTCTGTGACTGTAGTTTTCATTCTGTTTGCCCTCTGATGTATAAGGATAAGAGACTTATTGAAGCTTTCTGATGGGAGAGACTGACTGAGGGGGAAACTGGGTCTTGTTATGATGGGCCGGGCCACGCTCAGTAAATCTTTAATCGGCTTTTCTGTTGGTGGGTGGGGCTGTGTTCCCTTCCAGTTGTTTGACCTGAAGCTAAACTATGGTGGAGATAATGAACGTAATGGCGACCTTCTTCAAAAGTTCTTGTGCATGCACTGCCCCACTCAATGCCGCTGACCCTGCAGCAGGTCTCCGCCGGAGACTCCTAGACACTCAGGGGCACATCTGGGTCAGTCTCTTGTGGGTTCGCTGCTCCTTTCTCCTGAGTCCTGTGTTGCAGCCTGGTGGAACAGAGACCAGAACCTGCCCCATGACTTGGGGGTGTGGCAAACTGTGCCCTCGTGATTGTCCTAGTAAGCATGCTGAACGGGACATTCTTGTGTCAGGATGTGCTCTCCGCTCCGCTTCACTGCCTACCTTTGGGTCCGTCTCCATGGAAACAAAGCAAGATATTCCTGATCAACAGCAGAGCCTGTGCTAATCAAACTCCCCAGTATGGCTATTCCCTAATGATCTCATGTGACTTCTGCCAATAAAAGTGCAGGCTGAAAGGGGCCATTTTGTCTTCCTGCCATGGAGAGCAGGAGGGCTCCCTGACTCCTCACTTGCCAAATTATATGTGTTTGTCTTTTCATTACGCGCTCGCCCCCGTTTCAGGTCTTTCTCACCCGCTTGTGCTGGACGCGGCAGTCCTGGTGTGCACAAGGTTTTGTTTGTGCCCTCCAAGAGCCCTTTACTTTTACCCAATTAACTGGTTTCTTTTTCCACATCTAACCTACCCCAGAACCCTCCCCAAATGTATGCACAACTCTTTTCCAAGATGGATACCAGCCCAGAGGCCTATGGCATCACATATTAGCATTACATGTTACCGGGTGGTGCCTAGCAACTAAGCAACAACATCATGCCAAGTCACTTCAGTCATGTCCAACTCTTTGCAACCCCATGGACTATAGCCTGCCAGGCTCCTCAGTCCATGGGATTCTCCAGGCAAGAATACTATAGTAGGTTGCCATGTCCTCCTCCAGGACATCTTCCCGACCCAGGGATCAAACTCCTGTCTCTTGCATCTCCTGCATTGGCAACTGGGTTTTTTACCACTAGTGCCACCTAGGAAGCCCCCAAACAGCAACAACCACCTCTCCTTTTTGACCTCCAAGGAGCTTTCTGCACGTGTGAAATGTCTCCCTTGCCTCAAGGATGAGAGATACATGACCTCCTGATCGTTTATGCAAACAAGGTTTAGTCCCTTTTTGTTTCTGCCACGATTGCTATCTTAAGGTGTTCACAGGACACGAGGCCAGGATATTTACCATTTCAGGAGGCCAGTTGTAAATGTCTAGCCTGGGGTCCTTCTATCTCCTGTCTCACATCCACCCCTCAGATAACCCAGGGTCATCTCCCCACCTCAAACGCCTTAACCTAATCACATCTGCAAAGTTCCTTGTGCCATAGAGGGTGACATATTCACAGGTTCTGGTCATTAGGATGTGGACATCTTGTGTGTGTGTGTGTGTGTGTGTGTGTGTTTGTGTTAGTCTCTCAGTCGCGTCCAATTCTTTGGGACCTCATGGACTGTAACCCGCCAGGCTCTTCTGTCCATGGAATTCTCCAGGCAAGAATACTGGAGTAGGTTGCCATTCCCTTCTCCAGGGGATCTTCCTGACCCAAGAATCAAATCCAGGTCATTGTAGGGAAACCCTGGTGGGGGAACATCTTGGAGGACCATTATTCTGCAACCACTCTCATTTCTTAGTAGATACAAATATGTTGGACAACTTTTCAGGCAGCACAGAATCCCTGATTTCTCGCTGTTGTCAATAGCTATAACATTCAAGCCTTTTGTGCTGTTGTTTCTAAATTGAATATAGTATTCTAGAAATGGAAGGACCTTTAATTTCACTTTGAAAGATTTAAGGACAGCACAATTAGAAATTTAACTAGCGATTTAAAGAAAAGTTATAATTTTGACTTTATTATCTATTGTCTTGTGACTTTTAGCAAGTCATCTTTACTTCTCTAAATTATAAAGTTGGGGTAAAAATAGCAATGTGTCTCAGATTTATCATTTATTTGTAAAATGAGAATAGTGAATGCCTACTCTGTAGAGTTGCTGTGAGGACTTACTGAATTATACATATCTAGCACTTTCACGCTTTGGAGAAGGAAATGGCAACCCACTTCAGTGTTCTTGCCTGGAGAATCCCAGGGACGGGGAAGCCTGGTGGGCTGCCGTCTATTGGGTTGCACAGAGTCGGACACGACTGAAGCGACTTAGCAGCAGCAGCACTTAAAAATGATCAGTAAATATTTGTATCATTATTATGACCATTTTGCATTTTATTGTCATATCTAATCTATGTAAAATATGGGTTTCTAATGTTAAAGAGAAAACCACAGGCCCAAAATGGCATCGCTTGTGCTAAAGGCCATGATTCCAAACCTAGACTTGATATGTGACTTAATAGCAGTTTTGACCTTCCCCAGAAATGTAATCTTAATCAGCCAGTTTGGGACCAGTTTCTGGTCAGCACCGATGAGGTTAATGTGTCCTGTAGGCCCTCTCCATCTCCCTCTCCCACCCCAAGAAGAGACAATTCATGTGATACAGATTAATACTGGTCCCCAAAAGATGTCCTGGCCTAAAATCTTTCTTTTCTTTTGCTAATGACTTCCTTGCTGCTCTCTTTTCTCTTTTCCTTCTGCAACCCTCAGGAAAGTCTTTTTAGTTGTTAGACGGGATACTGCTCATTCTTGAATCCTTGAAGCCACTTAGATCTTCAATTTTACTTGGTTGAATATTTTTTTAACATTAACAAAAGGCTCATGGGATCCTGTAAGGCCCATTAATAAGCTTCAAGAGCTCACGAGTCCTCAAAACCATCTACACAATTTAGAAGGTGAGAGGGTTTGTGGCTTTCATTGGATTCTTACAGCGTTCAGTGACTTAAATAAATTTCAAGACACTGCGGCTGAAGGTAAGGAAGGGAGAGCTTGAGATGGCACGAGGAAGCCTTCTGATGACTAGACTCCCAAAGTAGTAGCTCAGGGTCCATTCTTGGGTCAAAAGGTTTAAAAATTTGATTTTCTCAGAGCCCCTCGTATTGATCAGTTTCAGAGACTATTACTCGCCTAACTCATAAGAGACCAGAGAACAAATCGGAAAGTTCCCGTGTTGGTGAATAGGAGGATTGCTTGTCTAGTGACTGCCACAAGAGAACACACTGTTCCCCTGCTCCTGTCACTCAGAGCGTTCCCCTGGTGACAGACATCCCTCACAAAACAGGTGTTTAAGTTTCTGCCTGTTTCTCCTTCTGCCACAGGACTCAAAGATGATGGGATCTGGTGAGAAAGAGATCCCACCCTGTGGTCGCTTACTGGCATCTGGGTATCTGGAATATAAAATACTCTGAAGAGTGGTAAGAAAAAGAGGTCTTCACTGGTCACTAAGAAGGTAAAGAAGAATGCTAAGAAAAAGAGTCGTGTAATCAGCAGGGTATTTTTATATAGACTGTGATTCTATCGGATGAATTCTCTCTGTACCACAAAAGGGTTCACCTTGCTAATGACCATCACATGCCTGTGGTCACACGCATTCTTTTCTTCTTTTTCTGCTGGAACAGTGCTGGGTAAAAGCCAAGACTTGACTCGCATCACCCTTTTGAAGGTGCAGACCAGCCTTTCTATTAATACATTCTTTTTGCAGAAAAATTATAATCCAGTTGATCATATTATGAGTTTTCTCCCCTTAACATTCAATTGTATTTGGATGAAATAGTATTCTTCTTCCCTTCATTTGATCTGGTGGTTCCCCCAAATCCTATTTCAGGCATTTACCTTCTCTCAGGATGGTTTACTTTCTCAAGTGATTAAATTCATCTGTTAGTCAGTGACTCTTATCAGTTTCACCATCAGAGACTTGCCTTTTCAAGTTCTGAGTGTACCTTACTGAGTGGCTTCATGTGCCAAACAAGGGACCCATTCTTCTAATCATTATCATCCTTATATTTATTGTTATCTTCATCATTATCATCAAAACAACACTGTAAAAGAGGACTCTTTTGTGTGTTAAAGTACAGTGATCATTTTAAAACTTAGGTAATACTTGCCTCTTCTTATATCTAACCTTTCAATGGCTTCCCATCCTAGTTAGAATAAAATGTAAACTCCTTTCCATGGTGTTGCTAGCCTGTCCCCCAGTCTTCACAACCCTTCTTTGGGTTCAGCACCCTAATTTTCCCTTGGGGACTCACTTTTCTTACACTATTAGTGTACACTTCAGATGGAAAAAATCTTTTCCTCCAATCTGAAGTGCGTGCTTTCTCTCAGACTGGCCAGTCAGCATGTTCTTTCTGCAGGCCACAGAGAATGGTTCAAGGACAGATACATGTCCCAAATTTGCCCAATGAGGATCAGGTCTGAATATTTTGCAACAATCATTGGATGACTAGTGCAATCTTTTAGGATGCTAAAGTGCTAGAATATACAGCTGAATCTTCTGTTCATTATTTTATGACATTTATGTCACATCTTTGGCATAGTCAATAAAGCAGAAATAGATGTTTTCCTGGAATTCTCTTGCTTTTTCAATGATCCAGCGGATGTTGGCAATTTGATCTCTGGTTCCTCTGCCTTGTCTAAAACCAGCTTAAACATCTGGAAGTTCATGGTTCACATATTGTTGAAGCCTGGCTTGGAGAATTTTGAGCATTACTTTATGAGCCTGTAAGATGAGTGCAATTGTGTGGTAGTTTGAGCATTCTTTGGCATTGCCTTTCTTAGGGATTGGAATGAAAACTGACCTCTTCCAGTCCTGTGGCTACTGCTGAGTTTTCCAAATTTGCTGGCATATTGAGTGCAGCACTTTCACAGCATCATCTTTTAGGCTTTGAAATAACTCCACTGGAATTCCATCACCTCCCCTAGCTTTTTTTGTAGTGATGCTTTCTAAAGCCCATTTGACTTCACATTCCAGGATGTCTGGCTCTAGGTGAGTGATCATACTATCATGATTATCTGGGTCGTGAAGATCTTTTATTCTACAGTTCTTCTGTGTATTCTTGCCACCTCTTCTTAATATCTTTTGCTTCTGTTAGGTCCATTCCATTTTGTCCTTTAATGAGCCCATCTTTGCATGAAATGTTCCCTTGGTATCTCTAATTTTCTTGAAGAGATCTCTAGTCTTTCTCATTCTATTGTTTTCCTCTATTTCTTTGCACTGATCACTGAGGAAGGCTTTCTTATCTCTCCTTGCTATTCTTTGGAACTCTGCATTCAAATGGGTATATCTTTCCTTTTCTTCTTTGTCTTTCACTTTTCTTTTCTCAGCTATTTGTAAGACCTCCTCAGACAGCCATTTTGCTTTTTTGCATTTCTTTTTCTTGGGGATGGTCTTGCTCCCTGTCTCCTGTACAATGTCACAAACCTCCGTTCATAGTTCATTAGGCACTCTGTCTATGAGATCTAGTCCCTTAAATCTATTTCTCATTTCCACTGTATATCATTAAAGATTTGATTTAGGTCATACCTGAATGGACTAGTGGTTTTCCCTACTTTCTTCAATTTAAGTCTGAATTTGGCAATAAGGAATTCATTATACGAGCTACAGTCAGCTTCCAGTCTTGTCTTTGCTGACTGTATAGAGCTTCTCCATCTTTGGCTGCAAAGAATATAATCAATCTGATTTCGGTGTTGACCAACTGGTAATGTCCATGTGTAGAGTCTTCTCTTGTGCTGTTGGAAGAGAGTGTTTGCTATGACCAGTGCATTCTCTTGGTAGAACTCTATTCGCCTTTATCCTGCTTCATTCTGTACTCCAAGGCCAAATTTGCCTGTTACTCCAGGTGTTTCTTGACTTCTTACTTTTGCATTCCAGTCTCCTATAATGAAAAGGACATCTTTTCGGGGTGTTAATTCTAGAAGTTCTTGTAGGTCTTCATAGAACTGTTCAACTTCAGCATTTTCGGCATTACTGACTGGGGCATAGACTTGGATTACCGTGATATCGAATGGTTTGCCTCGGAAACGAACAGAGATCATTCTGTCATTTTTGAGATTGCACCCAAGTACTACATTTTGAACTCTTTTGTTGACTATGATAGTTCCTTCATTTCTTCTAAGGGATTCTTGCCCACAGTAGTAGATATAATGGTCAGCTTAGTTAAATTCACCCATTCCAGTCCATTTCAATTCGCTGATTCCTAAAATGTTGATGTTCACTCTTGCCATCTCCTGTTTGACCACTTCCAATTTGCCTTGATTCATGGATCTAACATTCCAGGTTCCTATGCAATATTGCTCTTTACAGCATCGGACCTTGCTTCCATCACCAGTCATGTCCACAACTGGGTGTTGTTTTTGCTTTGGCTCCATCTCTTCATTCTTTCTGGAGTTATTTCTCCACTGGTCTCCAGGAGCATATTGGGCACCTACCCACCTGGGGAGTTCATCTTTCAGTGTCCTATCTTTTTGCCTTTTCATACTGTTCATGGGGTTCTCAAGCCAGGAATACAGACCACCTGACCTGTTTCTTGAGAAATCTATACAAAGGTCAAGAAGCAACAGTTAGAACTGGACATGGAACAACAGACTGGTTCCAAATAGGAAAAGGAGTACGTCAAGGCTGTATATTGTCACCCTGCTTATTTAACTTATATGCAGAGTACATCATGAGAAACACTAGGCTTGAGGAAGCACGAGCTGGAGTCAAGATTGCTGGGAGAAATATCAATAACCTCAGATGTGCAGATGACACCACCCTTATGGACTTCCCTGGTGGCTCAGACTGTAAAGCGTCTGTTTACAATGTGGGAGACCCGGGTTCGAGCCCAGGGTTGGGAAGATCTCCTGGAGAAGGAAATGGCAATCCACTCTAGTACTATTGCCTGGAAAATCCCATGAACAGAGGAGCCTGGTAGGCTACAGTCTATAGGGTCGCAAAGAGTAGGAAACGACTGAGTGACTTCACTTTCACTTTATGGCAGAAAGTGAAGAAGGACTAAAGAGCCTCTTGATGAAAGTGAAAGAAGAGAGTGAAAAAGTTGGCTTAAAGCTCAACATTCAGAAAACTAAGATCATGGCATTGTGTCCCATCACTTCATGGGAAATAGACAGGGAAACAGTGGAAATGGTGGCTGACTTTATTTTTTCAGGCTCCAAAATCAATGCAGATGGTGACTTCTGCCATGAAATAAAAAGATGCTTACTCCTTGGAAGAAAAGTTATGACCAACCTAGATAGCATGTTCAAAAGCGGAGACATTACTTTGCCAACAAAGGTCTGTCTAGCCAAGGCTATGGTTTTTCCAGTAGTCATGTATGGATGTGAGAGTTGGACTGTGAAGAAG
>NW_011494819.1:65435-68823 GCF_000754665.1 Bison bison bison | reverse complement strand
CTGAAACTCCAATACTTTGGCCACCTCATGCGAAGAGCTGACTCATTGGAAAAGACCCTGATGCTGGGAAAGATTGAAGGCAGGAAGAGAAGGGGACAACAGAGGATGAGATGGTTGGATGGCATCACCAACTCAATGGGCACAAGTTTGAGTAATCTCTGGGAGCTGGTGATGGACAGGGAGGCCTGGTGTGCTGCAGTCCATGGGGTCACAAAGAGTTGGACACGACTGAGCGACTGAACTTAACTGATGTCACATCTTGGGTTTCCTAGGTGGCACTAGTGGTAAAGAACTCGCCTGCCTATGCAGGAGTTGAAAGAGACACAGGTTCAGTCCTTGGGTTGGGAAGATCCCCTGGAGGAAGGCATGGCAACACACTCCAGTATTCCTGCCTGGAGAATCCCATGGACAGAGAAACCTGGTGGGCTATAGTCCATAGGGTTGCAAAGAGTCAGACACGACTGAAGCAGCTTAGCAGGCAAGCATATGCCACATCTTGCCTTTCTAGAAATGAAGCAAACTCAGAGGAAAACAGAGATAGGAGAGAGATACAGATTGCCATTTGAGCTCATTTCTGTCCAGACTTGATCTTTTCAGACACTTGAGTGATCCCTTTTCCTTTGGGATAGTTTAAATGCTGTTCTTCACATCCATAAATGTGAATGGTCAAAGTGAAAGTGCAAGTCGCTCAGTCGTGTCCAACTCTTTGTGACCCCATAGACTATACAGTCCATGGAATTCTCCAGGCCAGAATACTGGAGTGGGTAATCTTTCCCTTCTCTAGGGGCTCTTCCCAACCCAGGAATCGAAGCCAGGTCTCCCTCACTATAGGCAGATTCTTTACCAGCTGAGGCACAAGGGAATCCCAAGAATGCTGAAAATCCAGTCTATTCCCATGGTTTGAGTGGTCTGTTCCCTGATAACTTCCCCATCTCTTCTAGGGCTACATTCCCTCTTGATCTCTCTACATGACAGGTTTTTGGAACTTCTGTCAGTTTCGAGAAAAAGCCATGCTCTTTTCTACCCAAGCGACTTTGTTCTTACTGTTTCCTTTCCTCCAGAGTTCTCCAGGGCTCTTTCTCCACTTTCAGATCTCAAGTTCAGCACCGTCTCCGCAGAGGCTTTCCTCACTGTCCAGTAAAGATGAAACACACAGCACATGTGCTCACTCACTGGCTGTGAGTTCCCTGAGGGCAGTGGCCTCACATGACTTGTTTAGCATGGTTATCGCATGCCTGGCACACAGTAAGTGTTATTGAAATACTGGTGGGCCAGTTCCTTGACTTGTTCTGCTTTCCCTGCTGCCTAGAACTCCCCCTCCTTATTGCTTTGCATGATTGACATCTTTTTTACAGTGCATTTTATTTTATTATTATAAATATATATTTATTTGGCTGCACCCAGTCTTAGTAGCTGCATGCAGGATTTTTAGTTGCAGTATGGGGGATCTGGTTCCCTGACCAGGGATGGAACTCAGGCCTCCCTGCACTGGGAGTCTGGAGACTTAGCCACCAGACTACTAGCGAAAGTGAAAGTTAAGTCGCTCAGTCGTGTCCGATTCTTTGCGACCCCATGGATGGTAGCCTACCAGGCTCCATGACCCATGGGATTTTCCAGGCAAGAATACTGGAGTAGGCTGCCATTTCCTTCTCCAGGGGATCTTCCCAACACAAGGTTCGAACCCGGGTTTCCTGCATTGCAGACAGACGCTTTACCATCTGAGCCACTAGGGAAGGACTACTAGGGATGTCCAATAATTGACTTATTTTAGTCTTACTTCAAATATCATCTTCTTCGAAAGCCTTCCCTGATCATAGACAGGGAAATAGACAGGGAAATAGATGTCCCCTTATCACAACCCTCTATCACATCACTGTTTTTATTCTTCATTAAACTTAACCCTAAGATTATCTTTTTAAATCTTTCATTTATTTACTTACTCATTTTCATTCTCCAACTAGAACACAAGCTCTATGAGGGCAGAGGTTGTGTTTGTCCCATTCAAAGCTTCATTTCCAGCACCTTCAGCAGTGCCAGGCTCACAAGCTCCCAATAAACAAATATTAACTGACTGAATGAATGAAAGCCATGCACTACAGCTGGCAGTTATCTGTGGGCTCTTCGCAACAACCTTGTTAATCTTCACGACAACCTTATGAAGTAAACACTATCCCACTGTTAGTCTCATATTATAGAGAAGAAAACTAAGTCTTACAGAGGCAATGCAATTTGCCCAAGGTCGCATTATCAGTGATTTGAGAAGCTGGAATTCAAATCCAGTTGTGCGTGTTTTGCAGATGACAATTCATCCTCTACCACTAAAAATGTCTGTTTTATGATTCATGATGTGAGTTTGGAGATCAAATGGGATTCCTACTTCTCCCACCTCCCCCCTTGCCCATGGACCTTACCCTCCTCAGGAAGAGCGGCTGGGCAGCTGCAGCTCTGCACCCTCAGGCGCGTGGGGTGGGGCCTGCCCTGGGGGGGTTCATCACGTACCAGGAAGCAGCAGAGTGCACGTTATCTGTGGGTTTTCTACTCTAAAAGAGACAGCCAAGAAGTGGCTGGCCTGACTCACACCAGGACCTTTCCCCCAAATTCACGAATCTGATCAGACACTTCCCAAGGGGCAAGTGTCAGGGGTGGGGAGGGTATGAGGTGTCTGGAGAGAAAGGCAGAACTATTTTCCTAATACTTCCAAGAGAACCAAAGTTTCTGTTCAACACAGAGAGAGGGAGAACAATTGCCCTTCTCCAGCCCTCTGAAGAGACTTAACACGCACAGCCCCCTGTTATAAAAGAAAAACCTCCAACCTACAATGGAAGTTGGAGATGGGGTGAGGGGTGAGGGGTGGAGGTAGGTGGGGTGGGTAGGAATATTATCTAGCAAGAATACACAGAAGAACTGTAGAAAAAAGATCTTCATGACCCAGATAATCATGATGGTGTGATCACTCACCTAGAGCCAGACATCCTGGAATGTGAAGTCAAGTGGGCCTTAGGAAGCATCACTAAGAACAAAGCTAGTGGAGGTGATGGAATACCAGTTGAGCTGTTTCAAATCCTAAAAGATGATGCTGTGAAAGTGCTGCACTCAATCAATATGCCAGCAAATTTGGAAAACTCAGCAGTGGCCACAGGACTGGAAAAGGTCAGTTTTCATTCCAATCCTTAAGAAAGGCAATGCCAAAGAATGCTCAAACTACCACACAATTGCACTCATCTCACACACTAGTAAAGTAATGCTCAAAATTCTCCAAGCCAGGCTTCAACAATACATGAACCATAAACTTCCAGATGTTCAAGCTGGTTTTAGAAAAGGCAGAAGAACCAGAGATCAAATTGTCAACATCCACTGGATCATTGAAAAAGCAAGAGAGTTCCAGAAA
>NW_011494819.1:62574-65189 GCF_000754665.1 Bison bison bison | reverse complement strand
TGGATCACAATAAACTGTGGAAAATTCTGAAAGAAATGGGAATATCAGACCACCTGACCTGCCTCTTGAGAAATCTGTATGCAGGTCAGGAAGCAACAGTTAGAACTGGAAGTGGAGCAACAGAGTGGTTCCAAATAGGGAAAGGAGTATGTCAAGGCTATATATTGTCACCCTGCTTATTTAACTTATATGCAGAGTACATCATGAGAAACGCTGGGCTGGATGAAGCACAAGCTGGAATCAAGATTGCTGGACCTCAGATATGCAGATGACACCACCCTTATGGCAGAAAGTGAAGAAGAACTAAAGAGCCTCTTGATAAATGTGAAAGAGGAGAGTGAAAAAGTTGGCTTAAAGCTCAACATTCAGAAAACTAAGATCATGGCATTGTGTCCCATAACTTCGTGGCAAATAGATGGGGAAATAGTGGAAACAGTGGCAGACTTTATATTTTGAGGCTCCAAAATCCCTGCAGATGGTGACTGCAGCCACGAAATTAAAAGATACTTACTCCTTGGAAGAAAAGTTATGACCAACCTGGACAACATACTAAAAAGCAGAGACATTACTTTGCCAACAAAAGTCCACCTAATCAAAGCTATGGTTTTTCCAGTGGTCATGTATAGATGTGAGAGTTGGACTATAAAGAAAGCTGAGCACCAAAGAATTGATGATTTTGAACTGTGGTGTTGGAGAAGACTCTTGAGAGTCCTTTGGACTGCAAGGAGATCCAATCAGTCCATCCTAAAGGAGATCGGTGCTGGAAGGACTGATGTTTAAAGCTGAAACTCCAATACTTTGACCACCTGATGTGAAGAACTGACTCATTGGAAAAGACCCTGATGCTGGGAAAGATTGAAGGCGGGAGGAGAAGATGACAACAGAGGATGAGATGGTTGGATGGCATCACCGACTCAATGGACATGAGTTTGGGTATACTCCGGGAGTTGGTGATGGATAGGGAGGCCTCGCGTGCTGCAGTCCACAGAATTGCAGAGTCGGACGCGACTGAGCGACTGAACTGAACTGAACTAACAGTATCAAGGCTCTGGAGAAGGAAGTGGCAACCCATTCCAGTATTCCTGTCTGGAGAATCCCATGAACAGAGGAGCCTGGCAGGCTACTGTCCATGGGGTCACAAAGAGTCAGACATGATTGAATGACTAAGCACATCAAGGCTCAGCTCAGCCAGCTAATGTAACAATGTGTGTGCGTACGTGTGCGTATGTGTGTTAAGTTGTTTCGGTTGTGTCTGACTCTTTTGCAACCCCATGGACTGTAGCCCTTCAGACTCCTCTGTCCATGGGATTCCTTATGCAATAATTACTGGAGTGGGTTGTCGTTTCCTTCTCCAGGGGATCTGCCTGACCCAGGGATCAAACCCCCATTTCTTATGTCTCCTGCATTGGCAAGTGAGTTCTTTACCACTAGCGCCATCTGGGAAGCCCAATATAACTATATCACTTCTAAAAATTGGCTCAGCACCTCTGTTCTACCTTTTGAGTCAAATTGAAACCTCTTCTCTGGACAAGACTTTTCACTGCTGGCTCCTCTATAGTCTTATCTGCTCCTCTGGCACCTCCACAGCCAATACCCCTGGAGTAGCCATTGTGAACATCTTATAATTCTTCACTTCTCTGGGTTTTTGTAAATGTTATTTTTTTTTCCTCTACATGGCAGCTTCCTATTCTATAAATCCTATATGCTTTCAAGATTAGGTGACTGACCATGAGCAGTTTGAAGGCAGAATAAGTTGTACTCATCTCTGTATCCTTGGACCTCTTCGAGTGCCTGCCTTCAATGAGCATCGAAGTGTCAGCTCAAAGGCAACCTTTCTAGAATTTTTCCTGCTGCCCCTAGTTTGTGCTGGGAGGTCTCCTTCTTGCTGTTAAAGCACTTCAGCATATTTATGTTTATTCTTTGAATGCTATACTTTAAGTGTTGTTTTTCTTCTTTTTTAAAATTTATTTTTTAATTGGAGGATAATTGCTTTACAATGTTGTGTTGGTTTCTGCTGTACAACAACATGAATTAGCTATGAGTATACTCATATCACCTCCCTTTTAAGCCTCCCTCCCAATGCCCCGTGTCCCACTCCTCTAGGTCATCACAGGGCTTCCCACCAGCTATCTGTTTTACACAAGGTACTGTATATATGTCGATGCTATGCTCTTAATTCATCCCACCCTCTCTTTCCTCCGCTATGTGTAAATCCATTCTCTATATGTCTGTGTTGTTTTTCTTGTTTTTTCAGGTGAAAGGGGTGTGACTGGTACATCACTGCACCCTAGTGTTAAGCCATGGTACCTGGCACATAGTAGGTGCTTGATAAGTTAAATTTGAACGCAATGTCTTCTGAATCTCCAACATGGAAATCTCTGTGCCAGGCACTATTCAGTTCAGTTCAGTCTCTCAGTTGTGTCTGACTATTTTTCGACCCCATGAATCGCAGCATGCCAGGCCTCCCTGTCCATCACCAACTCCTGGAGTTCACTCAGACTCACGTCTATTGAGTCAGTGATGCCCATCCAGCCATCTCATCCTCTGTCGTCCCCTTCTCCTCTTGCCCCCAATCCCTCCCAGCATCAGAGTCTTTTCTAATGAGTCAGCTCTTC
>NW_011494819.1:50146-62474 GCF_000754665.1 Bison bison bison | reverse complement strand
AAAATCCATAGCCTTGACTAGATGGACCTTTGTTGGCAAAGTAATGTCTCTGCTTTTGAATATGCTATCTAGGTTGGTCATAACTTTCCTTCCAAGGAGTAAGCGTCTTTTAATTTCATGGCAGAAGTCACCATCTGCAGTGATTTTGGAGCCCCCAAAAATAAAGTCTGACACTGTTTCCACTGTTTCCCCATCTATTTCCCATGAAGTGAAGGACCAGATGCCATGATCTTAGTCTAGAGGGACATAAAGTTGTGTCTCTAATCCTAGGGGGAGAATGAGACATGAAATGTTCACATATATGTTGTCCAAGGTACTATGAGATAACTTGAAGACAATGCCAAAGAAAATTTAAAAGAGGAACAAGTTTCTGACTTGTTTACGGTAAAAATTATTACACACCCTCCTTTCTAACTGGAACTGAACACATCTGTTGACTACTTTCTTAATGGGCTTAGAAGTACCTTTTGTGTGTCCAGTGTGAAAGTAGGTGGGTCATAAATACTAAAGCAAGAAAATAATGCCCAGGTGACAGGTGTGGAAGGGCCTCTGGTTTTGAGTTCAACAGCATCTGAGAAGTTTGACTTGGGGTCAAGGGTTGGGGTTACCCTTCAGATACAGTGGGCTTTAGATTCTACACTGAATGGAAGCAGAGGGTGAGTCCAGGAAACAGTTGAGTTAAAGAGGTAGCCAAAATGGGTGCTTCCCAAATTGCTTTGTTAGCCTCTTGGGCCAGTTCCACTGTCTGCTCCCCAGGCCTCCAGGGTTGCTGGGCACCTCCTGAGAGGAAGAGAAATGAAATACTCAGGAGTGCTGGGATGCGGGAGCAAGAAATCATCCAAACCAGCAAACAGGATAGCCAAATTATCTTCTTTCCTATTGGAAGCATTTGGTCTAACTTCTGATTTGTGCCTAGGAATCATCTGTCCACAGCTTCATTACATGAGAGTGTTGACACTGAATAGTCCTATAGGATAAGGCTCTTGCACCCGAGCATTGTGAATAGCGTAGGACAACAGAACACAAAGGTTAAGTGGGCTGGATATAATGAATTCTAATTCGTCTGTGAGGGTCCCTGACTCTGTTTCTGATCCTTCTACTGATGCTAAGTCACTTCAGTCGTGTCCAACTCTGTGTGACCCCATAGATGGCAGCCCACCAGGTTCCCCCGTCCCTGGGGTTCTCCAGGCAAGAACACTGGAGTGGGTTGCCATTTCCTTCTCCAATGCATGAAAGTGAAAAGTGAAAGTGAAGTCGCTCAGTAAGTGTCTGACTCTTGGTGACCCCATGGACTGTAGCCTACCAGGCTCCTCCATCCATGGGATTTTCCAGGCAAGAGTACTGGAATGGGTTGCCATTGCCCTCTCCGGTTTCTGATTCTAGGTGGCCTTAAAAAAATCCAAAATAGGATTTTCCAGTATTCTATAAGATAGGGCATGGAAGAGCATGTTTGTTGTAGGGTTTAAACATAAAGGAGATAAGGGCTGGAAGTGCCTCCTTGGTCAATATATAAATTAGGCCAGACTGACATCTCATTTTCTTCTTTTTCTTCTTCTTTCTTTTTAAAGTAATTAGAGAGGAAGTAGTGGAAGAGGAGAATATTGAACAAATATTTTGACTAGTCCAAATGGACTTGTTCTTTTTCAAATTTACAATTTTCATTGCATCATTCATTTGGAATTAATCATGGTTTTGTGAGGTTTCAGAAACAGTTCCCTATTGCTTTTTATTATTTAACTTTCCACATCTGTGTCTTTGGTACTCTCGGATGTTAGCCAACCAGAGGAAAGGGGCTATGTCCTTTTGAAATTCGAGCCCCTTCAGCATCCAGCGCCTTGCCTTGCACATAGTGGGTGCGTTAATAAATGCTTGTTGAAGAGTTAGGTCCTTAAGAGGAAAGTGAAGAGGAAATATTTCTCTCGTGATGAGAGCGAATATTTCTCAACTTATTTCAGATATGAATCAGCTACTCAGCAAAAACATGCTTCTGTCTGCTCACCACTTATAGAGAAATGCTTTGGTTGAGATTGAGAGACTGTCTCGAGGATAATGAAGTGGGAGGAGATCTGAAGACCCAGAACCACCACGAGGGGGCGGAGTCACAGAGAGTTGGAGAGTTTCTGTCCAATCGCGAATCCTGCGCAGTTACTGAAGCCCGCCAGTCGAAGCAGCCGCGTGTCGCTTTAGGTGTTTCTGCCCAGGAAAAGCTGCAGATTCCAAGGCCGACTCCAGCAATGGCCTTTGCAAATCTACGGAAAGTGCTTATCAGTGATAGCCTGGACCCTTGCTGCCGGAAGATCCTGCAAGACGGAGGGCTGCAGGTGGTGGAGAAGCAGAACCTGAGCAAAGAGGAGCTGATAGCCGAGCTGCAGGTTAGGCGAGCGTGAGAAAGACAAGGGCTGTGTGGCATCCTCCGTGGACAGTGGTTGACACACTCGGCCCAGCGCGCCCCACCCTCACCTCCTACCTGGTGGTCAGTCTTGGGGGTCTCCCGAGTTTGGGGGCTGGGGAAGGTGGAGGGAGAAAGAGGGAGGAACCAACGTCTACAAGCTGCAGGATGCAGACTTTCCGTTCAGTTTGCAACGGCGTGTTTCACGTTGGAACGTTTCCCGCCAACATTGCAAAGTGCAGGCTGCGCGCGGGATGCCAGCGCGGCTTCCCAGGGCCTTTGCGCGCAGTGGCCCTGGCAGCCCGGGGCCTTCTCTCCCGCCTCGTGCGGGGGTGACGGGGGGAGGGGCGCCAAAGTGGCTTCCCTTCTTGGAACTCAGGGACCGGCGAGCCTTCCCTGGCCGGCCCAGCCCTGGCTCGCCCAGCCAAGTCCTGCCTTCCCTGGGGGACGCTGGCGGAATCCAGCCTGTCGCGTGGCTGCTCCAGCAAGCTCCCCTAGAAGCCGCAGGGAAAGCGGCGGGACTGGGGCAGCAAACGCCATACCCGCCTTTAGTCTGATGCAAGACTACGAAGAGTTTTCACCGCCCCTCGGCCGCCTGGGAGCGCTTGGAGGAAGGAGGGGCGGGTGATGGGGGGCGCCAGAGATCCCCGCGCCAGCCGCGCGGCCGTGACCGCGGCTCCGGCGGTCTCCGCCAGCGGTTTCAGCGGATGGCCTCACCTTTGTCCTCGGCGCGGCAAGGTATGGCCACATCCGTGGAGAATCCGATCCCGAACGCTCCCAGGAAACGTGTATTTCTTAGCAAATCTTTCTCAGGAGCGTATCACCGCTTGTCGTGTTATATAATTAGGGCGGTCTACTTCGGATCTTTCTTCACCTTGTTTGTAAAATCTCTGCGAGATTTGGTAGCCTCGTCTAAGCTTATAACATTTATTTTGGGAACTCTTCACTCCCGTTACCGCACTTCTTACTTCTGGACTGCGCCCAGCGCCCAGGTGTCTCCCTCCCACCCGTCCGGAAGTATTTTCCCTTGCCCCCCAACTCCCACACCCGGCCTTGTAGCCTCCTACCAACTTCAGCCAGACTCAGCGCAGATCCACCCCTCCATCTTTCACTCCTCGAGAGGCCCTTAAATCAAACCACTGGGGTGGCCGCTGTTGCTCTAGCGGTGAGGCAATCACACGGTCTTCCTAACTGTCTTTGTATCTCCTGCTGGGTTTCTCCTTGGAACCCTTGTTGGCTCCGGCCCCATGGTACTGTATCCAGCCCCTGTCCTGTACTCAGACTCTAAGTTTGACTGGTTCCTATCTTCCAGAAGCTTGTCAGCTGGTTAGGGAGCCTGGTTAATAGACTGTGAAGCTAGTGACCAGATAACACAGTACTTGAGTGCTAAATGAGACCATCAGAAGCCTAAGCCTCTGCCTGCTCCACTGCTGCTCAAGTGGGGAGGAGAGGGTGATCAGCCTTGACTTGGTGGGGGCCAAGGACTCAGGAGCTGATCCTTGGAGCACCCTCGGCGTGAATGCGAGACAGGCACTTCACTTGTCACCTCCTCGTTTGTGCAGATGGCAGCAGTGACTTTGGCTCTGGGCAATGGCCAGAAGGCAGTGTAGTGGTCTCTAGATCCTCACCTCCACCAGACCACCGGGCTGGGAAGTGTGGATGGGACTCGGGGGCTTTCCGGCTTTCTTGTGGAAATGAAAATCCTGTACCCCTGGGGTAGAGTGGGATGAGGGAGTGGTAAGTGAGTGGAACTGACAAGAATGGGAGCCCTTGGTCACTAGTTGCAGGGTTCAAGGATGTTGGGACGTTGACTGGGAATCGGGGGCTGGGACTTAGAGGATGTTTTAAAGGCACTGCAAACTCCTGGCAGGAAGAGAGGTGTTTGTTGGCTACATTGTTGAGGGATTTGGGCATGCCCAGTTTTCATGTCTGTCTTTGTAAAAAAACAGTTTGGAATCCAGGTTAGTCTCCTTGGGCCAGTAAAGGACTCCTATCCAAGCTACCTCTTGTTATTCTGAGTGGAGAGGTATCTGGGTTAGCGGCCCCTGGCCTCCCCCGTTTAAACCTTTTTCATACGGAAAGAAACTGGAGCAGGTTGCCAGAACCACGCCTGGCCTCCCTTCACACTCCTTGGTATTCTGGGCAGGCACGGTTGGTTCTCTCTCGCTCCATGGTCAGGAAGTACAATCATTCCCCAGAACCATGCTTTTCAGACTTGAAGCAAGTCACAGCTCATTAGTGGGCATTGAAGTCCGTTTAATGGGTCGTGATTAGCATTAAAAAGAAAAAAAGTAAATATCAGAGAGCAATACAGATAGGCTAAATGTGTTTGGTACTGTGGGTCTTAGTCAAAAGTTTGGAAAACACTGGCTTGAAATAATAAAGCTTCTTGTTGGAACTCAACAAAACTCTTATTTAGACTGTGTACCCCTCTTCTATCATCTTATACAAATCTAATAATAAATATTAAGTCTTACCACGTATCAGTGGTTTTAGACTTTGACCATGACCCACAATAGGAAATTTACACCGTAACTCAGTATACACACACATATGTGTACACACATACACTCAAGTTTCATGAAAGAACACCCATACTATATGTGCTGTGTTCTGATATTTTCTTCTGTTTCATTAAATAACAATGCTGGTCAGAGTCCACTAAACGCAGGCTGGTAATGCATTTAACTTTCTGAGGCACCTTTGTATCTTTATCTCTGAATTTTAAGAAAGGAAAAGAAGGGAATAAATTTCCATGCAAGAGTCCATGTTTTGAAAGGCTCTTTTAAAATAGCACGTTTCCAGCCTTTACAGTAGGATTTGGTTGGCAAAGGTTACAGAGCCATCTACTTAATGAGGATCACATATACTGTGCCAAACAGTGCCTACCTGCATTCTCTGTAGCCAGGGGAACATAACCTGGAGAATTTCTTTGGCATCCCCTATTACATAAGTCAGCGCATACTTGTGTATTTGGTTGTTCCGTTGTGAGGCAGGAGCAATGCTGAAATCACCCCCAAGGCGAAGCCTGTCCTTCTTGGGAAAGGAAGCGTGTGTGAACTTGAGGAGCATGAATGGGTTTCCACTGCTGAGTTGGCATAATTTGTCTGGAACAGCCATAAATCCAGCAGAACAGGGTCCTGCTGTTTTCCAGCTCTGAGGCCACTGAGGGGCTGGGAGTAGGAAGGCAAACCAAGTGTGGCGAATGCCTATTCCAGCCAGCTGTCATACACGGATGCAGCACACACACAGCAGAGAACAGCAGACAGCAGAGTGGGTGTGGTGTTGAGATTCCTGTCGCAGGAGTGCCAGAGAAGACCTTGGGATGCTGCAGAAGAAAATTATAACCACAGCAAACTTCTGAGAGGATGTGGGCTGCAGTTTTCAAAAGTAGAGGAGAGCTGGGGAGAGCAGGGAGCCACGTGTCAGAGGGATGGCAGGGTCCTGAGAGGCGGGCGGTGCCTGGGAGTGCAGACTCTCAGTAAATGTGTGCAGATTGACTGAATCCTAACTATTTTTTGAGGGGGGCGGCCACCACGTGTGGCTTGTGGGATCTTAGTTCCTTGACCAGCTGTTAAACCTTACCACTTGGCCTTGCAAGTTTGTGAACTCTGGCCACAAGCTATGTCCAGATCGTGTGGGACCAGTGTCTGCTGAATGAAAGTCTGCAAAGGCAGATTCTCACTTGGGATGGGCGAGTTCTGCTTGTACATCTCAGCTGGTCTGACTGGAGGCTCTCCAGACCTCGTGGCTTCAGAGAAAGCTGGGGCACACCCTTGAGGGAAACAGAGACTGTAGGATAAATCTCCATAAGGGAGATCCTTCCACGGAGGCTCTGCTTGTTAAAAACTCTGTGCTGTTTCTGTGCTTGTCCTTGGAGTCTGCAGCAATGGGGTGGACTCCTGGGGAGTCTGTATGCTCTTCTGCAGCCAGTCTGCCCTGTGGGAAGATTCCCAGGGTTTGGTGAGGGGCTGGCAGCTTGGAGAGAGTATTCAAGGAGCATTCTATTTCAGAACCACAGACACGAAAGGGTGTGAAGTGCTGGTGAAGGGTCCTCAATGCAGCTCTCTCTGGTCTGGCAGAGCTCCAGCCAGTGAGCATGCATGAAACATTCACACCTCCAGAGAAGTAGTTTTTCAGCCTTTTCTAAAGAATCATCCCAGTGTTGAGAAGCCCTCCAAGTCTAAGTAGACTGCAGAGTAAGCTTCTTTTCTTCTCTCCCCTCTGTGGAGGGAAAAGAACCCTCTGTTCTCCCTGCATTTAACTTGTCCAAACTTGTTCCTAGGCTCTGGACTTGTGCAAGTAAACACGAGTGGGCCCTTACCCTAGAAGCCAGATGCCAATAGCCCCTCTTTGTCTTTGGAATCCATGTGGTGGGAAGGGAAGAGAGAAGGTTCTCATGGGATCCAGCTGGGTGCCCCACTGGGGAAGTGCAGGGCGAGTTACAGGTTTCAGATCAGTTGTCTATTCCAATGCTCTTGTGTTACTGGAGGAGACCGGGGTGGGGGTGACATAACTTGGCACAGTGACCCCGCGTGTCGTTGGCAGCACAGGGCCTAGAGCCCCAGCCTCCTGGTTCCCAGCTTGCTGCTTATGCAGACGCCCTTGCAGCTTGCTCATCAACCAAGCCTGGGACAGCCAGCGTTGGGCAGAATGTGCATTTGCTCTCCTGCTCCATTTCCTGGGCCTTCTCGATGCATATTGGCACAGCATCCTTATTCTGCAGAAGATACTATCAGATGCTGGGCAAGCCTAAGGACGATTGTCCCCGGGTCTGGCTTAGCACAGGTAAAATGGCTGTGATGAACCCAAAAAGTCTGATTTTTCACATAGATTTAGTTTTAGTCTAATAGTGCCTGGTTTTCTGAGCAGCTGTGAACCAGCTTAATTGTTTTCTCCCCTTCCCTCTACTGTGGTTTCTATTTTAGGAAATGTTTTTCTTTTAATAATTTGCCTTTTATTAACTTCACTTAGTCATTCAGCCGACCAACATTTATTGAGTGCCTTCTATGTACCAGGCATAGGGGCTCACAAAGTAGAATCTGATCCCACCTCACCTCTTCAGTAGCTCCATGTCTGATGAAGAAAGTGATGTCCCTTGAGCTGGGCCAGATATCGTGCCAGGGGTTGTACCTGTCCTGTCTCATTTCCTCCTCACACACCTGAGGAGGCCGAAGCTCAGAGTCTTAGCTTGTCAGGGCTGGAGCTTGGATTTGAACCCAAGCCTGACTGTTGGCAAAGGCTCTCAGAGGGGTGTGCGCATACACACGCCTTCCTTTGCTTGAACGTATCCAGCGTCAGCCAGCCTGCAGGGACTCCCACCTTGGACAGAGAGGCTGTACAAAGACCAACTCTGTGGATCCAGGTGTTTCTTTTTCTGCCTCAGGACTGTGAAGGCCTTATTGTCCGCTCGGCCACCAAGGTGACCTCTGACATCATCAACGCGGCAGAGAAGCTGCAGGTGGTGGGCAGGGCTGGCACGGGCGTGGACAACGTGGATCTGGAGGCCGCAACCAGAAAGGGCATCCTGGTCATGAAGTAAGTCGTGGAGGTAGGGGAGTGAGTGTGGAGACTGACCACGTGGAGGGAGGAGATGCCTGTAGAGTCAGAAGGGGGTCCAGGAGGCTGCCTGCTCCAGGCTGAGAGCAGATGGGGTGGGGGCAGATCAGAGCTCACGGTTTAGTGGTTTCCCGGGTTTCTGACATGAAAGCTGTCTTGGTAATCTCAAAATGCTTCACAAACTCACCCCACAGATGCTTGCACGCCTGCAGCCTGGTTGAGGAATCAGAAGAACCTTAGTGGATTTTCCTCAGTCACTGCTGCAGCCTGCCCCTCCCCATCTGCAGTTCCGTATGGAGCCGGTTCTGCGGGCTCCACTTGATGGTGGTTCTTGTGCTGCAGCACAGCCTTTGCTAGTAGACAGACTTGCCCACTCTTTCTCTTCCTCTCTTCCCTGTGCTCTTCTGGAAAGGGATCCCAGTTTCTCTTTCAGATTCCAGGGCCAAGAAAGAAGGAGTCCTCCTCAGAGCTGTTTTTTGCAGAAACTCATGGCAAAGGTCATGGCAGCATGCCAATGCTGCTGCTGCTGCTGCTACGTCGCTTCAGTCGTGTCCGACTCTGTGCGACCCCACAGATGGCAGCCAACCAGGCTCCCCTGTCCCTGGGATTCTCCAGGCAAGAACACTGGAGTGGGTTGCCATTTCCTTCTCCAATGCATGAAAGTGAAAAGTGAAAGTGAAGTCGCTCAGTCTTGTCCGACTCTTAGCGACCGCATGGACTGCAGCCTACCAGGCTCCTCCATCCATGGGATTTTCCAGGCAAGAGTACTGGAGTGGGGTGCCATTGCCTTCTCCATAGGCAACCCTTATTTCCAGCACCACTCTGACATAAGTTGGAGTGGCAAGGTTATCCCTGTCCACTTCTCCATCCTCCATTTTTTCTCTTCCCTCGGGAGCCTCATCATTGTCAAGACCTTCCCCTCCCTCCTCTCCACTTCCCTCTGTAGGGTAGGGGTTAATTGACCTGGTTATCGGCCTGAGGTCAGTATCCAACAGAAGCGATGTTAACCGGTAGCATCCTCCAGGCTTCCCAGGTGACTCATTGGTAAAGAATCCACCTGCCAATGCAGGAGACGTGGCTTCGATCCCTGGGTTGGGAAGATCCCCAGGAGGAGGAAATAGCAACCCACTCCAGTATTCGTGCCTGGAAAATCCAATGGACAGAGGAACCTGGAGGGCTACAGTCTATGGGGTCACAAAGAGCTGGACGTGACTGAGTGACTGAGAACACACATGCAACCCATCCTTCAGTCTTGCCCTAGATCCGGAAGCACCAGCCCCCCGGCCTCAGCACTTCCTCCCATATCCTGTGTAGTCTGGTCATTAGCTGCGGGTGACAGGAAGCCAGGTGTTCTTAGAAAGACAGACTCTAAGAGTCCTTTTATCTTGATTTAAAAAAGTTTTAAAAATAGAGTCTCTTGACCTTTTTGCTCCTTATAACCTTCATTTCCAGAGAAGAAAAGACCCAATAGAGGGCATAAAGGGTAAACATGTGTTAATATTCTAAAAATAATAAGGAAAATCTTTTGAGAAACAAAAAATAGTTTCATGGGTTTTATCTCTATCTTCCTTTCTGCAAGATGGGTAGAATCAACATTGCCCTTTGATTTATCATGTGAGGAAGATTTCTCAGTGCAAAACTTGTGGAGAAATAGGAGGAGAAGCCCAACAGGAGAAGATAAAAGTATTAGCTTTGTTCCTAATAAAAGCCAGGTTGGGAAACTTGATAAAAGTCTGTGGTCAAAGGGCCACCCTCTGCCTCTGTCACAGGTACAGATGTGTGACGCTAACACCACAGTGTAAATCAGCTGTACTCCAATAAAATAAAAGCTTGATGGCGTGGAGCAGCAGAGATTTGTGCCTTTTGTAGGCAGGTCGGTCCTGAAATAAGAGGAGTCAGATAAGGGCTGAGCCACACACGTTTCTCCCCATCTAATGAGATGCTTCTCTGCCTCTGGAGAAGTAAGTCTGGGTAGAGAGAGGCCAGGTGTGTTTCTCGAATGGGGGTCCCTCTGCAGGAAAACATAAAGCCGGGGCAAAAGGGTTTTCTTCCAACTTTGGGTTTAGGGCAGGAGTACCTCACAGAACTCAGGGCTGGTGGCATGGGGTTGGGGGTTTGCATTAAGAACAAGTACACTCAAAATGTTGGAGAGAATGTAGAAAGAAGGGAACACTTATACACTGTTGGTGGGGATGTAAATTGGTGTAGCCACAGTGGAGAGCAATATGGATCTTCCTCAAAAAAATAAAAATAGGCCTACCACATGACCCAGCAATCTCATTCCTAGGTATATTGGGAAAAAAATGCTAATTTGAAAAGATGCATGTACCCCAGTGCTCATAGCAGCATTATTTCAGTTGTCAAGATGCAGAAACAACATAAATGTCCATGGACAGATGAATGGATAAAGAAGTTGTGACACACACACACACACAAACACACACAATGTAATGCTGTTGTTTAGTCTCTAAGTCGTATCTAACTGTTTGTGACCCCATGGACTGTAGCCCACCAGGCTCCTGTGTCCATGGGATTCTCTAGGCAAGCATACTGGAGTGGGTTGCCACTTCTTACTCCAGGGGATCTTCCCAACCCAGGGATTGAACCCATGTCTTCTGCATTGGCAGGTGGATTCTCTACCACTGAGCCATTCTGGGAAGCCCATATAATAGAATATTGGCCATAAAAAGAATGAAATTTCGCCATTTGTGGCAGCCTGGATGGTTTTGGAGGGCATTAGGAAATAAAAAGAGAAAGACAAGTACTGTGTGATATCACATGTAAGGAATCTGAAACATACAGCAAACTAGTGAATATAACAGAAAAGAAACAGATTCACTGATACAGAGAACAGTCTAGTGGCTACCAGTGGGAGGGAGGGGCAACATAGGGGTATGGGGTTAAGATGTACAAACTATTAGGTATAAAATAAGCTACAAGGATATATTGTGCAACATGGAGAATAGCAACAGTATTTTATAATAGGTATAAATGGAGTGTAAACTTTAAAAATTGTAAATCACTATATTGTACACGTTTAACTTATATAATATTGTGTATCAGCTATACTTCAATTTTTAAAAATCTAAAGAAATGACCCATAAAGCTAAACAAGAGAAATAAAGAACTGGTAAGCTCATGGAGCAGGAGAGCAAGCTCGGGGTGCACTGGAGGCTTTCCACAGGGACAGAAGTGGGAATCCTGGTCTGGCTAACAGATGACCCCCTCTTTTTCAATGCACAGTACCCCCAATGGGAACAGCCTCAGTGCTGCGGAGCTCACCTGTGGAATGATCATGTGTCTCGCCAGGTAAGTGAGTCCCTAACCTCTGAGGAGAGTTCCTCTCTGCGGTCTGTCAGTTATTATGACTCCCTAAGCAAACTGACCCAGAGAAGCTTAGAAACACTTCAGCCTGGTGATGTGCAGGCTGCTAAAAACCTTCAAGGCTGTCAGGCCTTGACTGGTCACTCATTATCCTGGTTCTCACATTCATTACCTGGGAGCAGACCCATTGAGAAAATAAATACGTGGGTGATCTTCTCTTTCTCCTTACTCACTTCCACTCTCCACACACATCCCCTACACCGGTCACAGTGGTAGGTGTCCACACACACATGAAGCCTTCTCGGATCTCGAAGCCTCACAAATGCTGTTTCTGCTGCCTGGATATCTGTCCCTGCCATTTCTTTCTTTAACTCTTAAAACTGTTCTTCAAGGTTAAGCTCGAGTGTTAATTCATCCAAAAAGCTCTCTCTAGGTTCCCCAGCCAGGCCGATTCTCCTGGGGCTTACCTCTGTCACTGTCCTTGCAGATCTGTATGTAAGAGAATGGAATAGAAAGCTTCCCTGGGATCCCTGGGACCATGACCTGTGGGTTCATAACACAAGAGATCTCAAAGGGTCAAATCTCTTATTAAAGAGAGGGGACAGCCTAGGGACCAATGAATATTGCACAGATGTACATGAGTCTTACTGTGTTGGATGGTAAAGTGACTGTCTGAGCTCCTGCTGTTGAACAGGTAGTGGGTCATTGGGAAGGACAAGGAGCCAGTGGACAGGCAGAAAGATGCTTTGGGTCCCTTCGCAGGTCCATGGATCCTTAACCAGGGAACCCAGGCAGCCAGGACTCCTTATTTCTCTACTCAGGGGGTCTGAAACCTTCTGGGCCTGAGAAATGATTCTTTCCCCTTCTCAAGACCTGGAAGAGGGTCTGAGGGCACTCACCTTTGCTCTAACTCTTCCTAAGATTTCTACCTGAGATCGTAGGTCTTCACTGATACTGACCTGTCAGTGAAGATGAGAGGAGATTGGAAAAAGGGAGGAATAAGGAGAATTGCCCAGCAGAAGGGACCCGGTCCAGAAGGGGTCCCTGCGTTGGCTG
>NW_011494819.1:33619-50046 GCF_000754665.1 Bison bison bison | reverse complement strand
CTAGAGAAGTATTGAGGCCTGATGCCCTGGTGTCACGTGTGCTATTAAATTCAGTGGTGTTTGTTTGTTTGTGTTTTTGAGGGATGAGGGAAGGAAAGTGCAGCTTTCTAATTCTCTCACATTTTTTTTTTTTGGAGGTGATGTTCCCTTGGGAGTCAGGAATAGTTTTCCTCCTATTCCACGACCAGCTTTACTTAAAGGAGTTGGCAAAGTGGTATGATTCAGGTTCCCAACCACTCATCATAACCTCAGTCATCAAAGATGCATCAAAACTAATAAGGGAGCACGCTGTGAGAAGGAATCACCGGTCTCATAACTCACTGTGCGCTGGTTTAATCAGTCTGCTTTCCCAGCCAGGCAGCAGTAGAAGGGGTTGGGGTGCGGTGGACAGAGAAGTTGAGACACTGGGCAATGTGGGTGGAGAGCAGGCCGGGATGGGCCTTGCGCTGGGGGACTTCGACTAGATGCCTGGTCCTGAGGAGCTGGAGCAGAACAAGGACATGGAAAGACAGTGAGGAGAATGCAACAAAGGTAGACGTCACTGTTCCGCCTGTTTTCCTTCCTCTTGTTAAGTCAGGTCGGCCTCCATTTAATTCTCAGGAGATCTTCTGCCCACATGTGGCCCTCCTCACACTGGCTTGCTGAGGACCCCACGGTGTTAAAACCTGAGACCATGGCCAGCTGGGTGGAGCACCCAGAGAGGGGCGTGGGTGTTTTCTGTACCCAGAGGGCGGGTGTGGGGGTTTCCTGTACCCAGAGGGCGGGTGTGGGTGTTTCCTCTACCCAGAGGGCAGGTGTGGGGGTTTCCTGTACCCTGTGGTGCCACAGGCATACCTCAGATGGCACCATGCAGCCAGGTGGGCAGAGGTCGGGAGGCGAGAGGACAGAGGAGGCAGATGGCGGCTCTGTCTCACTCGGGCAGGTTTGCTTCTTCGAGGCGAGTCATTGTCCTCAGTGAAGTGAGGACTTTGTCCTTCTTGCAGTGGGGCCTGATGGGCCAGAGTCGTGAAATGGGGCTTCTTCCGTGAGCTTTGTTGAGTTTGCCCGTGAGTTCACAGGGCTGAGACAGCAGGGCAGGTTCTCTGTCAACCCCATCCTCAGATGGAATCTGTGCCTGGTAACGTGTAGACAGGAAAGAAAGCTTTGTATCAGAACTCAGGGAAGTGGAAATAAGGGAACGGTTATCTTGGAATCTCTGTTTTCTCTCTCGCACATGCAGACACGCACACGCCGCTGAATTTTATGGCTGGCAGGAAAGCCGGCATTGAAATACTTAGGAGGCTGACTGGTGGGGATGCCTTCCTTGGCTTTGAATTCATTCTGCTACTTCTGGCTGAGTGATGCTGGGCAAGGTGTTTAACCCCCAGTGCCTGCAATCTGCCCCCAACTCTCCCGCCCACCCCCGCCATGCAGTTATTGTGAGCATCAAATGAGCTGATATTTAAACATTGCTCCTTATCTCCTCCTTTCTCACTTCTGGAAGAGCCTGGAGGACCATGATCCACATAACATATCTTGCCTCTGATTTCTCACATCACCCTAATTTCCTGTGTCCCCTCTGGAAAACACATGGAGAATCAGACCTCCATGTTGGCTGATAGGAGGGGATAGGCTGTGGAGTGTGTGGGGTGTCTGTGTGTGTGTGTGTGTGGTGAGACAGGAGGTGCTACGGTTGTTGGAAGTGTCCAGACTAGTATCTGCTCACCCCAGTGTAGTCTAACTCTCAAAGGAGAATAAGTATTCAACTATCCCCTGATATAGTGGAAGATGTCGCAGGTTATAGCTCTGAATGAAATAAGAAAATGGAAATCTTTGTGCTTCTGGAACATTTGGTGTTGTTAAAATCCCCCAATATACCATTTCATTATCTCTACAAATGCTGGAGGATTAGCTTTTGCCTTTTACATGTCCGGAGTCACTGAGGCCAATATTGAAGCAACTGAGATGGACTCAGAACCTCCTGCCCGACATTTGGCTGGAAACAATCCAGGGCTCCAGGCCAGGTCTTGTCAAGGGATCCTCCTGCTACACTCCTTTGTCCATCCTCGGTATTTCTGAACCTGAGCCCCCAGACCTAGCTTGAGCTTGTCTTCATCAGGGGATGCCCGGCAGAGGCAGTGGCCATGCAGCCTTCACACTGCGCCTCCTTCCTGGGCTGGTGGGGTCTGGGTGGGCCTGCTGAATGTGTCTGTCCTTGCAGGCAGATTCCCCAGGCGGCGGCATCTATGAAGGATGGCAAGTGGGAGCGGAAGAAGGTAAGCGGCTGGCCTTGCCTCGCCCTGCCTGGCTCGGTGTCCACGGTCTACTGCAGGTGCTGACTTCAGCTTCTTTCCCTGTTTGCAGTTCATGGGAACCGAGCTGAATGGAAAGGTCCTAGGAATTCTTGGCTTGGGCAGAATCGGGAGAGAAGTGGCCACCCGGATGCAGTCCTTTGGGATGAAGGTAAGAGGTCACTAGACCTCTTTGATGTGGGGCTTCCTGTGGCAGTTTTGGAAGAGGCAGCTTTGCTTGAGAGAAGCTGAAGGCTTTGTCCTAGGAAAATCTGATGCCCCCTTTAGAGCCCCTGAGTAAATGGGTGGTAAAGCCAGGGAGGGAGGGGACATGGGCCCACCGACCTAGACCCTTGAACTCAGCATCTGGGAATACTTGGTGGAGATCCTTCAGCTCTGGGATGAGTAATTGCCCTGAGTCCCCGTGAAGCAGAGTGGAGTCTTATCCTGCCTGTCCTTCCCTCCCCTTCTGTGAGGGCCTTCTGGTTTTGCTGCTTCTGTCTCCTGTGATAATTCAGAAAGCAGGAGCAAATTTGTAACCCTGCAGCAGAGCCATTGCTGTCCCGTCTTCTAGCTCCCCTCCACAGTCCAGAAGAGGTTGAAAGGTGCTTGCCTATACACTGTGAGGGACTTCCCTTGTGGCTCAGACGGTAAAGAATCTGCCTGCAATGCCAGAGACCCAGGTTCAATCCCTGGGGCAGGAAGATCCCCTGGAGAAGGGAATGGCAACCCGCTCCAGGATCCTTGCCTGAGAAATCACATGGACAGAGGAGCCTGGCAGGCTACAGTCCAGGGGGTCACAAAGAGTTGGACATGACTGAGCAACTCACACTTCCACTTTCATACACTGTGAAAAGATCATAGAGCTCGCAGTGGCTGGGAAAACTCACACATTTCTCAGGAATCTTCCCTGACCCCACCGCCCACCAAGGCTCTGTCTTAGCCTGTGCTTGGAGCTCAGTAGTTCTTCTGGTTGAGCGAGGGTTTTCATCAGAAGCAGTACTGCTCCCCAACCCCCACCCCAGGACCCATCCAGAAGACCGTGCCAAGAGAGAGGAGACCCACCAGGTGCCCACGTGGGCGAGAGAGGTGTGGCAGCTGGGTGGGCTGGTGGGCATCTCCATGTGTACTGTGGCTGTGGAGAGAGGGATTGTGGGCTCAAACTACAGCCAGGAAACATTAAGGAAGATGGTTTTGAAAATCAGATTATTTCAGGTCTAGAAACATTTACATAAAGCTGTATGGAATTTTCGCTTTTTTCCTTTGCTCCTTCCTTTCTCTATGTCCGTCTCACTTTGCATTAGGAGAGACCTTATAGATTAACCCTTAATTTTATATCAACCTCTGAATTTTGTAAGTTTTTGCTAAGGGCTCCTAGGAAATGGATGGTGAACAAGGACCAGCTGGGCATCCCTTTGTACCACAATCTCCATCTTCTCTACTCACCATATCGACTGAAGTCAGCCAGACATCTCTGCTAAGCTTTAGCACCAGGAGGGAGAGGTACCTTTTTCTGGCTCCCTGTGAGAGGGGGCATGGCCCAGCAGGATCCATTGATCATGGAAGCGGACCAAAGCCATGTCCTTTGTGCAAGCCACAGGGAGCACTCTCTCCTTTTTGCTTGTTTGTGAGGGCTCAGGGTAAAAGTTCAGCTCCTGGAAAATTCTGATCATCTAAAAGCAGGGGTCAGGGGTTCAGTAAAACTCAGGGAGGGCACGTGTAGCCGAACACGTGAGTGCTTCACTGATGACGTGGTGACTTGGGATGGTTGCCAGACCCAGCGGTCATTCTGTCACGTGCGCGGCCCTCCCGTAGGCACCACAGTGCCCTGGGCTCTTCTGGCTTGGCCACACTCATTGTCAAGGACGTGAGACTTTTGTGGTGACTTAAGCCAGGCAAAAAAACCCTACCCTGTTCCCTGAATAATTTAAGTGATTGATAAGCTTGTCCATTCTTTCGGCATGCACGCGTGCTCAGTCACTCAGTTGCATTGGACTGTTTCTGACTCCATGGACTGTAGCTCACCAGACTCCTCTGTCCATGGGACTTCTCAGGCAAGAATACTGGAGTGGGTTGCCATTTCCTCCTTCATGGGATCTTCCCTACCCAGGGACAGAACCCCACCTTGGCAGACGGATTCTTTACCACTAAACCACCTGCGAAGCCATCTTGTTTCCTGAATAATTAAGTGATTGGTAAGCTTGTCTGTTCCTTTGGCAGCACTCAGCTACTTAACCGCAGCCCCGGCTGCTTCCCAGAGGCACAGAGGGATACAGGACCTTGAGCATCAGCAGCAGACGTGACTGACAGGGCTCAGCTCAGAGATGTCTGGACCCTGCATATGAGTGCTCATCTGTGTCTCTGGGCATAGCACATACCACATGCCCACATGCTCTGTCCCCAGCATGGTTTTGAGGGTGTGGGTACCTTTTTTGTGTTGCAACATATATCTGCTTCTCTGGGGGGTTCTTCTGTGCAGATGTCTCTGGAGGGTCACTAGACTGTTTTGCTTCTGGTCCATGTTCTTTGTAAACCTGAAACACACCTTGGAATGTACCCCCACCCCACATACACCCCAGCCCCTCCAGAGCAGCCTGGCTGTGGTGCTTTCCCACTGGCCCAAAGTGGCCTCTTTTTGTAGTCAGCTGCTCATTTTGATCCAGCTCCCTAACAGCTTCCTGGGTCTGACACATTTTGAATCATATCTCAGTGCAGAGAAATCACTGACCTGCATCATCTGAACCTTGGTTGATGTTTGAGCAGTTGCGGAGAGCAAGATTTTCTAAAGGCCAAGGAAGGAAGATTCTTGAACAAATTGCTGAAGAGATGATTTATCAGCATCCAGGCAGGATGAGTGTTTACTAAACACAAGCTGTTTCAAATAGTCTTGGTCTCTCTTTGGAAATCAGTGGTAAACTGGTAATATCATGGGACACCCTAGAGGTATATGTCTTGACTATTTAAAATTATAATCATGTAATAAGTGAATGCATTCTCATAAAAATTGAAATTTAGGTAAAGGTCTCCTAGATGACCATCCCAATCCAAGTTTCCTCAGGTAACATCCATTTGATATATGTCATCTTGGACTTTTTCTATGTGTTTACATGGAATACAGGTTTCTGGGATACAGGTACAGTTCTGTATCTGTAGAGGAGTTTTAGCCTAGAGACAGTAGACTATTGTGCATGTTTTTAAGATAAAAACATATGTCTTGGAATAAATAGATTTACTGTATTTTTAAACCGTTGCATGGAATTCCTTTGAAGGGATAAATTGCTCTTATTTGGCAATTACCTCAACGATGAACATTTTAGATCGTTTGTAGAATGTGGACTTTAGCAAGCGTTGGTGATGTCTTTCATGATATCTTTGAGATTGAGATGGAGATCATGAGCTTAGTGCTGAGGGTTTAGTAACTGGCTGAAGGATGTATTCATCTCGGTCTGCAGGGGGACTGGTTCAGGATGGTGCAGGGCTCTGCCTTGCTCCCTGTGCTCATCAACAGCCTGGATGATGTGTCATTTGTCGATGACAGGAAGCAGAGGGAAGTAATTAATACTTAAAAGTTCAGACTTAGGTCCTAAGAGGCATAGGAAGTCTAGAATGGTTGGGTACCCTAATAGGAAATTTAATTGGAATACGTGTCAGTGCCCCACATATGAGCCCCCAGAGCAAGTAGGCTTGGGTGTAGAGGTGTTTATAAAGGCTTTTCCAGGACAGGAGGCCTTTAGTTGACAACATTGCAGTGTGATTAATTGTGACATGGTTGATAGAAAAGCTTCTGTGACTCTTGGCAGCATTGAAAGAAGATGACTTTCAGAACAAGGGGGTGACATTCTTCATGCTCCGTACCGATCAATTCCTGTTGTGAGTATTTGAGCAGTCCAAGACCCCATGTTCTGCAAGACTGTGAAACTTGGGAGATGATAGAGTGACAGCAGCGGAGCCCACACATCTGTGCTTCCTGAGAAAGGGTGGAGGCACTGGGATCTCTGAGTTCATCAAGATGTGGGAGTCACAGGCGAGGCCTTGAAATAGCCAAAGGGAAGTCGTATAGCCAAGTCACACTCTCGGAGAAGTAGATCCAGGAAGGAGCACTAGAGTGCAGGCTGGAGAGGCAGCATTACAGACAGAGCTGGCCTCAGTGGAATAAGTGGTCTCAGGAGAGAGTGAGTCCCCATCACTGCAGATACACTTACAAGACCAGATAACTCCCTGGCCAGCAAGTGAAGAGGGGATGTGAACAGACACAGATGCCCTTTGAGCCCTCACATCTCTGAGTGTATATCACCCCAGTGGGCTACCAGTTTCTTTAAACTGTGAAATGGCCCTGGCCATGAGTTCACCGTGTGATCATCGGTAATGGTGCCAAATTTTTAAGGACTGGGTTTGTTACAGTAACTTGGGAGAACAACCTAAAGACATAACGATGGGACTTCCCTTGAGGTCCAGTGGTTAAGAGTTCACCTTTCAGGGGTTGCAGGTTCCATCCCTGGTTGGGAAGCTAAGATCCCACATGCCTTTTGGCCAAAGAACCAAAACTGAAAACAGAAGTAGTATTGTAACAAACTCAGTAAAGGCTTTAAAAATGTTCCACATCAAAAAGGTCTTTTTTAAAAAAGGACACAGAGTGGACCAGGCGGTGTGGGGGACCCTGAGTTGTTCTGGTTGGGCCAGCTGAAGCAGAACAGTAAAGCCTGTAGATGTTATTTTTATTATCCTCTTCTCTCCTAGCACTGGGGTCTTATCCTGTTCCTGATCAGTCACCAGGCTGTTAACCACTAATCAGGCTGGTGTGTGTGTGCTCAGTCACATCCGACTCTGTGCCACCCCATGGACCGTAGCCCGCCAGGCTCCTCTGTCCACGGGATTCTCCAGGCAAGAATGCTGGAGTGGGTTGCCATGCCCTCCTCAAGCTAATCTTCCTGACCCAGGGATCAAACCCGCGTCTCTATGTCTCCTGCATTGGCGGGCAGGTTTTTACCACTAGTGCCACCTGGGAAACCCAGCTAGGCTGTTAATAGGATGACTGTTATCTGACCCTCTCTACGGTATCAGGATTTAAGACCTGACCCCATCATGCCACAGGAGCTGTAAGGAGAGACCTTCTTGTGCTCAGATGGTGGGGGTGGACCATCCCTTTTCCTCCTTCCCTTTGTGACTGTCTTGTCACTTAGGGAAAGGGGAGGTTAGCCAGGTGGCTTCCTAACAGCACGTGGTGTGTGAGTGGGGATGGGTGAGGGAAGAGCCTAGAAGGAGCCTTGGAGGCCCTTAGAGCAGCTGCTGACATGCTTGAGCCATAGGTACAGGTGTGGGTTTCTGGATAAATCTGGCAGCCTGCAGCCACTGGTGTTCTGAGTCACTTGAGTCTTAACACGCTAATATTCTTGTCCTAAGTAATGTTTCTGGATAACAGATTATAACTCTGGAGGCTCAACTCATTCAAACTGGCCTGTCCCCTGGGATGGCTTAACAGGCCCCAGCCAATCAGGAGCTGAGCCTTGTACTTTCTTACCAGGTTTTCTGTGAGGAGCAGACTAGCATCTCTTAACAGTTTCTTTGTAGCCAGTATTGTGATGAGTCTGACGTTAGCCCAAAGGGAGGGATGTTTAACTCGAGGCTCCAGTTGTCATCAATTCCTTTGGGTCTTGCCAATATTTACTGAGTTAGTTAGACAAGGCTGTGGATTGAAGGCAGGAGGAGAAGAGGATGACAGAGGATGAGATGGTTGGATGGCATCACCAACTTGATGGACATGAGTTTGAGCAAGCTCTGGGAGTTGGTGATGGACAGGGAAGCCTGGCGTGCTGCAGTCCATAGGGTCACAGAGAGTCGGACACGACTGGGCAACTGAACTGAACTGAATATTTACTGAGATCTGCTGTGTTAGATATCATGCCTACAATGACCCTCTGGAGTTGATATTATTATCGCAGTTTACAGATAAGTAAACTGAGGCCCAGGAAGGTTATGTGAAATGCTCAAGATAATAGGACGAGTAAGGGGTGGAGTCCAGCTCAGACTCCTCTTGGGTCCCAGTCTGGTGCTCTTTGCCCAGCACCGCCGCCACTGCCGTCCTTCCTGCTGGTTCCTGTTGGTACATCAGTCCCTGCGCCATGTTCCTGTGCTCAGTCATTCACACAGCAGGCAGCTCGCATCTCAGTCTGGTACCTGAAATTCTTTCTGCCCCGGAGCAGTGGTTTTCAGCTTCTTCCCAGAGCCTCAAGTTTAGACACATAGTAAGGACGTCAAAGGGCTTCCCCGGTGGCTCAGTGGTAAAGAATCTGCCTGTAATGCAGGAGACACAGGATTGATCCTTGGGTTTGGAAGATCCCCTGGAGAAGGGCATGGCAACCCACTCCAGTATTCTTGCCTGGAGAATCCCATGGACAGAGGAGCCTGGGGGCTACAGTCCATGGGCTCACAAAGAGTCGGACACGACTGAGCAACTTAGCATGCACACGTGCACTCAAGGACATGGAGTGTGGGCCCAGGGAGAGAGCAGATGGTGGGGCTTCTGGGCCTTCACCTCTATGGTTTTGAATTGATCTGGTTTTATATTATTATTATTTTTGACTGTGCTGGGTTTCATTGCTGTGCAGGGGTTTTCTCTAGTTGCCATGCACAGACTTCTCATGCTAGTGGCTTCTCATACAGAGCTCTAGGCTCTCAGGCTTCAGTCGTTGCAGCCCGTGGGCTCAGTAGTTGTAGCTCATGGGCTTAGTTGCCCCATGGCGTGTGGGATCTTCCCAGACCAGGGATTGAACCTGTGTCCCCAGCATTGGCAGGCGGATTCTTAACCTCTGGACCACCAGGGAGGTCCTGATATGGTTTTATATTGAGTTTGTGTTTAAGATTTCATTGTGTGGTTCGGGGGGAGAGTGCCAATGCTAAACTCAAAGATTGGCTCTGGGATAGAGAGAGGCACGTGACCATTAGGCTCCTCTGTTGGAGCCCTTTTATACCTTGAAAGCCTCCCTGATCTCCTCCATCCACAGGCAGCCAGAGGGACCAGGAGCAGTGTGACTGGTCTTCCAAGGCTGCCTTCTATGACAGCAGCTAGGAGGTCACCTGGGAGCACCACTTGAAAAGCTAGGGTTCCTGTGTTGCCCCAACATCAGGACTCTGTCCTGGGGCTGGAGTTGGGGTGGGGAATCCCTTTATGCAAATCCCCAAGACTCCTCTCTAGGGATAGATGGTATGAACCCGGAAGTGCCTGACATCCATACATTTGACACCTGACCTTTCTTGGACACATCGGAACCCGACTCGGGGTTGGTCTCCTGGGCCTCATGTCACCCTTTTTACCTCCCGGAACATGTCTCCTGGCCCTTAGTTGAGTTCAGCCCCTGTCTCTGCCCTGGGTATCTTGAGTGAAAAATGAGAACAGGGTAAAATTCTTCCCCTGCAATTGTCTGCGGATGAAGGAGGTTCTGTCTGTCTGTGAAAGAAAGCTGAGTCAGGGCCTGCTGACAGCCTGGCAGATGCTTATCTCCCCTGCACCACCACCCCCACCCTTTAGCCCCAGGCACCTGCAGCAGGGACACTGGGATAGACTCAGCCTGCAGGAGCCTTCCTCGACAGCCCTGCGCGGATTCTTGGCTCCTGAGAGCCCAGAGGCAATAGGGTTGTATGAACTTGCTCCCTTAGGTTTGGCTGTGTGACTTCTGTTGGTGTCCCCATCCTCCCCATGTTCTGCATGAAGAAAAAAAAAAAGTATATCTGGATTAGAGATGAATGGGACATTGTTCCAGCCAGCCTCAGAGCCAGTGGACAAAGAAGACTTGTGAGAACCAGGGCAGGGTCCTCTCCGCTCCCCTGGATGTTTCATTCTCCCCACGAGAAAAGAAGAGTTTACCTCTGTGGAATGGCCATGAGCTTACCATCCTGTAAGGGCGTGGGGAGGGGGGCAGCCTCTTTCCCCTATACCTCCACGAGGGTTGGAGTGGGACCCACTTGGCTTGTTTGGTGCCACAGAGCTGACGATGAATGAAAAATGTGGTTCCAAAAGCCACATCTCATTCATAACTGTTTTTTGTTTTTTCTCTAGGAAGGCTGACTTGATCTAGTAATCTTCTGTGCCATGATTTTCTAAAATAACTTTTATATTTCCCCTAGCTTCAAAAGAAATTCATGATCAGTGGGGGAAACCTGAAAGAGTTTAGGAAAGCATAAAGGAGAAAAAAAGTTAATTCTACCACCTAGAGGTAACCACTGTTGAAATGTTAGGCTTTGTGTTCTTTCTGTTTGTGTTTGGTTTCATCCTGGGCCAACTCTGAATGTTTTCTCAGGGAGCTTTCTTTTCATGGAACATTGAATTGTTGAAAGCCAGAGGAGGGGTCACTTTGAAATTTTCCACCTGTTCCTTTTCTTAAAGTTGAGGATCCAGGTCTGGAGGCACTGACTTGCACCTGGACACACAGTTGACTGCACTTGAGGCCAGACTCAGGCCCATCTCCTGGTTCAGAGTCCTTATCTTGGGTCCTGCAGACCTGCACAGCTCAGCCAACTGTCCTGCCTTCTTGAGCATTTCAGTACCTTTGAGATTCTTACGACTTCTACACCTCTTCCCCATCAGGTCACTGTGGCTGACATGGGCCAGGCCCAGGGAGAGAGCCCGGGGCAGGCCTCCTGGGTAGACCAGGCAGGAAGTGGTTAGGTCTTTGCTATTTCTAGAGAAAAATGCTTCTTACCTAGTTGCACATCCCTCCCAGCTGCTTGTGCTGCCTTGGCAACCTTCAAAGCATCGCCCCTACTGAGAGGTATGTGGCTGGTAGCCAGGATTCTTTCTGATAAGAAGAGATGTTTCCATCTCATTTTATCCCTGTTTTCTCAGGTGGGGGCTGTGGGCCTCCCCGCTCCACCCCTGATTAGCAGGTTGGAATTAGGAGCGTGGACCCTGGATCCAGAATACTTGTGTCCCAATTCTACCACTTGCTACCTTTATGACCTTGGTTAAATCATTTAATGGGCTTCCCAAGTGGCTCAGTGGTAAAGAATCCACCTGCCAGTGCAGGAGATGCAGGTTCAATCCCTGGATTGGGAAGATCCCCTGGAGAAGAAAATGGCAACCCACTCCAGTATTCTTGCCTGGAGAATGCCATGGACAGAGGAGCCTAGTGGGCTGCAGTCTACAGGACCACAAAGAGTCAGACACAACTTAGCAACTGAGCATGCAAATCATTTAACCTCTGTCTTAGTTTCTTCATATGTGAAACAGGGAAGTAATAGTATCTAACTCATCAAGTATGAGATGCATGTTGTCGTTTGTTGTTTAGTTGCTAAATTGTGTTCACCAGGTTCCTCTGTCCATGGGATTTCCCAGGCAGGCATACTGGAGTGGATTGCCATTGTTTTCTCCAGGGGATCTTCCTGATTCAGGGATCAAACCCTTGTCTCCTGCATTGGCAGGTGGATTCTTTACCAGTGAGCCATCAGGGAAGCCCCGTGAGGCACCTAGTTAATGCAAAGGGTGTTTGCCATCATCAGCTATGAGTCTGTGCCTTTTCTTCCTTCTCGTGAGCGTTGTCTTCTCTAGCATTCCCTCTTCCCATCAATATGTGATGACCTTTGGCTGATTTCATGGGGTCAATGAAGTTTACACCCCAAGTTTCCTGTCTGCCCTCATCTCCCAGGAGCCAACCTTCCCTCTTTCTCTGAAGCCTCAGGGAGGTACCTCTGCTTTGGGGGCTGCCCTCTCCCCACCAGCTCAGACCGCGGTTCTTTCTGGATCCTCTCAACCCACGGTGCCTCTAAGTCTCACTTTCCTCCTCTTGATGTCCTTCCCTCCCCAGTCAAGCCTGCCTTGTTGAAAGGATCTGCCTTTAGTCGTTTATACCTCTGCCTGATTAGTCGCCCAGTTACACCTTCCAAGACGAGATACACTTTAAGCCTTGTGAAAAGAACCTTGGAGAGACAGGAACCTACTCAACCCATCTGGTATCAGCACTGGTGTTTCACCCCCTTCCCCAGTGCTGAGTCTGTCTTGTTGATAGCCCTCTGGGCACCACCACCACCCTTCTCCCTTACCTCTTCCTAGCTCTGTTGAAGTGGGCGGCATGCCTGCCCATCTTCTGGCCCCTGGGGCCTCCAGCTGCAGCCAGCTTCTCCCCTCCTTTCCCTCGTGCCCTCTGACCGCGTCACTGCTCCCCACAGCATCGTCCTTTCTCACGGGGGCTCCCCACTTTCAAAGGGTGTCTGAGCTTCACTGGTTCAGCCACATACCTGCTGCTCCAGAGCTTGGAGGTGGGTGAACCTCCCTTTGAATTCTGACCCTGCCTGCTCCAGCATGGATGCCCCACTTCCTTCAGATCTCAAGTAGGAAGAATAATAGTACCAACCCCCTTGAATTCCCGTGAGAGATAAATGGGTATTGTGGTAGTTGTTCAGTTGTGTCTGACTCTTTGCAGTCCCATGGACTCCGCCAGGCTCCTCTGTCCATGGACTTCTCCAGGCAAGAATACTGGAGTGGGTTGCCAGTCCCTTCTCCAGGGGATCTTCCCACCCCAGGGACTGAACTCCAGTCTCTGGCATTGCAGGCAGATTCTTTACCGTCTGAGCCACCAGGGAGGGAAGGCTTAACAGTAGTACTCAGTTTGGAGTCAGTGCTCCATAAACGGTAGCCATGATTAATAATACCAGTACTGATAACTAATAGTTACACTTACCCTCTGCCTCTCACACGTCCCCAGACCATAGGCTATGACCCCATCATCTCGCCAGAGGTCTCAGCCTCCTTCGGTGTGCAGCAGCTGCCCCTGGAGCAGATCTGGCCTCTCTGTGACTTTATCACTGTGCACACACCTCTCCTGCCCTCCACCACAGGTAGGTGTGTGGGTTGACCACAGAAGCCACCGACCAGGTAAGGGTGGGCCCTCAGTCTGGGCCTTCTGCCCACACTGGGGACCAGCTATGGTGGGAAGGTGGCATCCAGATCCTGTGAGCATGGAGCACGGTGATGCTTTGTTACACAGCCCGGCATCAGACCGAGGAGGGGTGAGCTGGCTGGCAATGCACAGGGTCTGGGTGAACTGGGTCAACATGTAGGATCAGTGACCCTGTGGATACTTCCTTGGACCACCACCTGAAGCACTAACATCTCAGGGACATTTGAGATGTTTCTCAACTCAACTGAGTCTGGTCCAAATTCGTCACTAGACCCCTGGCCCAGAGCATCTGAGAAGGGAGCAGTGAGACCAGAGAGGTTGTAGTCCCCCAGGAAGGAGGCATGTGGGGAAGAGCCCATGGTGGGGATGGTGGGGCCTCCGGAGCCAGAGCAAGTGGTTCCCGACACCATCGCTGCAAGACAGCGTCTCCTTCCCTCCCAGGCCTGCTGAACGACAGCACCTTTGCCCAGTGCAAGAAGGGGGTGTGCGTGGTGAACTGTGCTCGAGGAGGGATCGTGGACGAAGGTGCCCTGCTCCGGGCCCTGCAGTCGGGTCAGTGTGCTGGCGCTGCACTGGACGTGTTCACGGAGGTAAGTGCCTGCTCGGCGGAGGGGGCGGAGGGGAGGTGGGAACAAAGGGCCTTGGGCTGGAAGCCCAGCTGAGCAAAGGCCTTGGCTTACTGTCTCTAGTGGGAGAAATTATGTTGCCAAAAATAACACCTCTGTGTCAGGAGGTAGGTAGTATTAACCCATCTTACAGATAGGGAAACTGAGGCTCAGAGAGATGGAGATGTGCCCAAAGCACATGAGTAGTAAGTGATGGAGCTGAGACTGGAATCCAGTCTACGACTCTGTCTGTTCTGCTGTGATGGAACATTCATGAGGAAGCTGATTATTACTGAGTCCACTGACCACCGGGCAAAACAGAAGTAGGAGTTGGCATTGCTCCTGCCCTCTTCCCCTCCAGTTTCTGAGGCAGTCCATAGCACCCCACCCAGAGATGTCTCTTTCTGGTCAGGAACCACCCCGGGACCGGGCCTTGGTGGACCATGAGAATGTCATCAGCTGCCCCCACCTGGGTGCCAGCACCAAGGAGGCTCAGAGTCGCTGCGGGGAGGAGATCGCCCTCCAGTTTGTGGACATGGTGAAGGGGAAGGCCCTGGCGGGGGTTGTAAGTATGCCTTGTGGGGCTGGGCCCAGAAGGAGAAGTCAGAGGAGGCCATGTTTTAGCTGGGAATGGGGACAGCGGGGCTGAGCAGTGACCAGATTCAGCCCTGGGAGCCCAAGATAAGGGACTGCACTTGACAACGGCCGGCAGGGCTCTGGGTGGGGCGGCAGGAGCTGCCCTGCAGTTTAGCCTCGAGAGCTGAGGCCCGGCACCCTGGAGCTGGCTTAGCTTGTTCTGTTGCAGGCTTGCTGCTGAGACACTGTTTTTTTTTTTTTCCCCCTGCGCCATGCCTCTGGAGAAAGGCTCCTTTGTTCTCTGCAGGCCTTGGGAGTGAAGGAGTGAGGCTGGTGTGATGGCGGGGTGCCCAAGGTTGGGTGAGTCGGGGGGGGGGACGGACCGAAGAGAAAGCCTTTCATAACCTCCACTTAGAATCCTGAGCAGGGGCCACCCTGCCCCCGCAGCCTTCATCACCCCTGCTAAGGAACTCTCCACGCTCACTGGCCCCTTAATTTCCCCAAATCGTGACTTCTTGACTGTGCTCTCAATGTGCCCTTCCTGGTCCTCTTTAAGGTTTCAAAGGATAAAAAAAAACAAACCCAGAGCAGGATGTAAGCTTTTCTGCAGCTCATGTGGCTCTACCCCAAATACTTAACCAATAATGAATGGAGGGGGCAGGGCTGGAGGGTGGTCCCTGACCTTCCTGGCTGACCTTCAGCATAGGGCTTTTCGCTTCTGAGGACAGAGTTATGGCGGGAGAGACACAGAGTGCTTTGTTCAGCCCTTGTTTGGGAGCCCAACTCTCCAGGCCACCGTGACCGCTACATGCTGAGAAAGTAAGGGACCCATGAAATGTCCCCTTCTTACTTATGTGGTCAGATCTCAGTCAGATCATTAAACTTAGTCTCAAATTAGGAACAAATGCCTGTTTTACCCTGCAGTGGCTCGGGTACCACAGGCATTTGTAAGAAAGACCTCCTTGTCACCCCGGAAGCCCCAGTGTCCCTCATTCTTTACTGAGTCCTCTCCAGTTCCTTTCTGCTGTGACCTGAGGCACAGACTAGCTTGAGGATCAGGTTGGCACCCGAATGCCTTGGCTCTTCCTGGAGCCTCCTGCTTGTCTTCTAGAGAAGATAGATGCCCCTTTTGACTCGGCAGACCTCTGGCGAGCAGCGCCCTGGCCTGCGTGGGGAAGGAACCAGGTGTGGCGCATACCTTGGGGCTTCTCCGGTGAACGCTTTCCCCCTGCCCTCTGCAGTTCTGCCCCCACAGCCGTCACCTGGCCCTTCAGTTCTCCTCTTGCAGTTCTGGGACTCACTGCCCTTTCTTTCTGTGCACTTCAGAGAGGATCAAAGGGGAGCCAGCCATGGGGCGCCATCACACCCGGGACCCCATCACACAGCAGGGTCTGCTGGGGAGTCCTGCCTCCTCAGCTGTTTCCATCATTAGGGCTCCATCTTCTTTCATTCTCTGCCAGTTTTCTCTGTGGAAACAGGAATAGAAAGATCTACGTTTTCCTTTCATTACATCTGCTTGATTGATTTGCATCCAACCCCAGGATTCTAATTAAATCCTTCTTAGATGATTCTCTTTACAGGTTGCCTCAGTGTAAGTGGCCAGATACTTAATGCAGAGACATCTTGAGCCACAAGACGAAATAGACATTTTGACCCTGAGTATGCTGCTTTGTTGTCAGCGGGGGGTCCAGCTGGCCAGACCCTAGACTTCACAGCATTGGAGGATTATGTGGCTTCTGCCTCTTTGCAAATGCCCAGCAGGCCTGTGTGGACTTCACAGGAGTCCACATTTGAGGAGTGATAGGATCATCAAAAGTGTATGAATTCAGGGAATTCCCTGGTGGTCCAGCAGTTAGAACTCAGTGCTTTCACTACTGTGGCCTGGGTTCAGTCCCTGGTTGGGGAACTGGGATCCCACACGCTGTGTGGTATGGCAAAAAAAAAAAAAAAGTGTCTAAATCCCGCCTTACAAATTGTGGTATTTAGACAGAGTGTTTTGTGACAGTGTAAAAACACACTTAAAATCAAGATATAAAATAAAAATGTTGAGCATCTTTTCATGTGTTTGTTAGCCATCTGTATGTCTT
>NW_011494819.1:32902-33519 GCF_000754665.1 Bison bison bison | reverse complement strand
GTATGTCTTCTTTGGAGAAATGTCTATTTAGTTCTTTGGCCCATTTTTTGATTGGGTCATTTATTTTTCTGGAGTTGAGCTGTAGGAGTTGCTTGTATATTTTTGAGATTAGTTGTTTGTCAGTTGCTTCATTTGCTATTATTTTCTCCCATTCTGAAGGCTGCCTTTTCACCTTGCTAATAGTTTCCTTTGTTGTGCAGAAGCTTTTAAGTTTAATTAGGTCCCATTTGTTTATTTTTGCTTTTATTTCCAATATTCTGGGAGGTGGGTTATAGAGGATCCTGCTGTGATGTATGTCGGAGAGTGTTTTGCCTATGTTCTCCTCTAGGAGTTTTATAGTTTCTGGTCTTATGTTGAGATCTTTAATCCATTTTGAGTTTATTTTTGTGTAAGGTGTTAGAAAGTGTTCTAGTTTCATTCTTTTACAAGTGGTTGACCAGTTTTCCCAGCACCACTTGTTAAAGAGATTGTCTTTTCTCCATTGTATATTCTTGCCTCCTTTGTGAAAGACAAGGTGTCCATATGTGCGTGGATTTATCTCTGGGCTTTCTTTTTTGTTCCATTGATCAATATTTCTGTCTTTGTGCCAGTACCATACTGTCTTGATAACTATGGCT
>NW_011494819.1:30030-32768 GCF_000754665.1 Bison bison bison | reverse complement strand
TTATCAGAGAAATGCAAATCAAAACCACTATGAGGTACCATTTCACTCCAGTCAGAATGGCTGCGATCCAAAAGTCTACAAGCAATAAATGCTGGAGAGGGTGTGGAGAAAAGGGAACCCTCTTACACTGTTGGTGGGAATGCAAACTAGTAGAGCCACTATGGAGAACAGTGTGGAGATTTCTTAAAAAACTGGAAATAGAACTGCGTTATGATCCAGCAATCCCACTGCTGGGCATACACACTGAGGAAACCAGAAGGGAAAGAGACACGTGTACCCCAATGTTCATTGCAACACTGTTTATAATAGCCAGGACATGGAAGCAACCTAGATGTCGATCAGCAGATGAATGGATAAGAAAGCTGTGGTACATATACACAATGGAGTATTACTCAGCCATTAAAAAGAATATATTTGAATCAGTTCTAATGAGGTGGATGAAACTGGAGCCTATTACATAGTGAAGTAAGCCAGAAGGAAAAACACCAATACAGTATACTAACGCATATATATGGAATTTAGAAAGATAGTAACAATAACCCTGTGTACGAGACAGCAAAAGAGACACTGATGTATAGATCAGTCTTATGGACTCTGTGGGAGAGGGAGAGGGTGGGGAGATTTGGGAGAATGGCATTGAAACATGTATAATATCATGTATGAAACGAGTTGCCAGTCCAGGTTTGATGTATGATACGGGATGCTTTGGGCTGGTGCATTGGGATGACCCAGAGGGATGGTATGGGGAGGGAGGAGGGAGGAGGGTTCAGGATGGGGAACACAGGTATACCTGTGGCGGATTCATTTCGATATTTGGCAAAACTAATACAATATTGTAAAGTTTAAAAATAAAATAAAATTAAAAACACACACACACACAAAAAAAGTATATACATTAAAAAAAAAATAAAAGAAAATAAAAATGAAGGCAGATAGGAAAGCCATTCCAGAGAGACCCACTACTCTAGGTTTAAGTGATCTGTGACTCTCCACATGCTTTACGTCAAAGACCCATCTTCCTTCCTTTGCACAGGAAAATCAAATCTCTGGTGGAGTTGGGGAGGGGTGGCGGCACATTCAGAGAAGAGGGAGATGTCCCTTCCCTCTCTTCCCTGCTCCCCTCTTGGCAGTTTGAAGTGGGGGAGCCTTTTGTGCTTAGGGGAGCCAATAGGGGGAGCCAGGGAGCTGTGCCGTTTTCTGGCTGTATAGCACTCCTCAGCGACAGGAACAAGCTGTCATCTTGTGGGTGGCTGATGAAGGTTATCACCCCAAGACACCCAAAAACCAGGCTGGCCCCCTGCTGCCTGCTCTCCATGTGGAGCTGAAGCTTGGCCTTAAGACCTTGTCTGGGAGCCGATTCGGGCAGGGGTGCCCTGTCCCTCCCCTTCCTGACCTCAGTCCTGCTCCCCTCTCTCTGCAGGTAAATGCCCAGGCCCTTGCCAGCATCTTCTGTCCACACACCAAGCCTTGGGTCAGTCTGGCTAAAGCTCTTGGGGCGCTGATGCAGGCCTGGGCTGGGTCTCCCAAAGGGGCCATCCAGGTGGTGACACAGGGTGAGTTGGGGACTCTGCAGAGGGAGGGCAGAGAGGGCTGTGGACTCCTGCAGTCCCAGCGGGTGTGCCTGCTGCAGGCCACAGACCAGAGAGGGGCTCGGAGACACCCCCGTTCTTGTGACCCCGCGTCTCACATTCCATTTGAGTATGGCCGCTTGCTACCAAGTGAGGACAGAAAGGGAGGGGCACACAGTCATTGGGAAGTCTGCTTAATTTTACTAAGTCCTGTTATGCCGTATTCTTAAAATGTGCACGTTTGGGATGCAAGAGGGACCTCCACAAGGTTCGGAGTTTCCTGTGGAAGGCGGTAGGATGGATGGAGGGAGTCCGGGGGAAGCGACAGAACCTTTATTCTGGTTTTGACCCAGTTGCTTACCTGCCCTGGGACTTCCCCTTCTCTGAGCCATGGGTTCTTCACCCGTGAAGTGAAAGCTGAGGTGGGTATGTCAGACGAGGCAGGTGCTGGGGGTATTTTGTGCTCTGGAACATTCTAAGGTGGGCTCTCCGGCAGGCTGACGTCCTCAGGGGCTCAGCTGGGGAGTGGGTCCCCTGTACTCTGCAGAGGCCTGTCCTCCCACTGACTGTTGGACATCTGCTCACTTGCGGAAAGGCTGGAGTGGTGGGGTGGTGGTGCGGTAGACCGCTAGCATTGCCAATACCTGGAAGGGGCAGAGCCAGGGAGGTTGGCTCAGGTGCTTCGGTTGCCCCTTTCTGCTTCCACTTCCTGAGACCAGCAAGGGCGTAAGTGCCGAGTAGGGGTGAGGGTACAGGCAGACCCAGGTGGCCGGGCCGGGGACAGTGGAGTTGGGCTGGGCTCTGGAGAGGAGTTTCTTAGAGTGGTGTAGAGCCTCCCTGGTGTGGACCCCCAGTATGTCCCCCACCCCTGGCTGCCTCTCCATCCCCCAGAACTGCCCAGCAGCCTGGGCTTGGGCCTCCCCAGGGCGGTGAGGAGCCGTGTGACCCAGGGCTCAGGGCCAGGGTGCACTGCCCGCTCCCGTGTTGCTCAACACACAGCACCCTGACGGCAACTTCTCTCCGTCCCCAGGATCATCCCTGAAGAACTCCGGGAGCTGCCTGGCCCCTGCCGTCATCATCGGCCTCCTGAAGGATGCGTCCCAGCAGTCGAATGTGAACCTGGTGAACGCCATGCTGCTGGTGAAAGAGGCCGGCCTCGATGTGCGCACC
>NW_011494819.1:20663-29927 GCF_000754665.1 Bison bison bison | reverse complement strand
CCCCTCCCCTCCACCCCTCAGCACTGCCTTTCTCCCCTGTGTTCAGAGCTCCTCGCAGCTCTGCTCACTGATGGGGACTCCCCAGGGCGTGAGTCCTGCCGGTGACAGTGCCTCCCTGTGGGAGACAGCCATGACCTGCCCCCCGCCGGCCCCCGAGCATCAGCATGAGAACTGACACTGTGAAGGTGCTGTGTGCATAACTGCTCTGTGAGCGAGAGGGCCAGCAGGACCCCCACTTCACAGCCAAGAAGGAGATCTCAGAGCCCGGCTGGGACCTGGGAGGTGGCCCCGCATCAGCCTCTGACTCTCCATCCAGCACTCCTTTACCACCCCACCCAGGGTCTGGGCTAGTCTGCAAACTCCGGGAGCTCGCCACACATCCTCTTATCCTCTGCAGCCCCTCAGGGGCTTCCCTGTGGTGTTTTCCCTTCTGGTTCCATCTTAAGATCAAAGTCTGTGTTTCTCAGCCAGCGCGAGCTGGCGGAGGCAGTGGGCAGTGAGCTCCCATGGCCCCCTTCCTCTCCTTCGCCTGCTCTCTGACATCCTGGGTTGGCCACTGCTTCTGTGCAGGGAGCGGGAAGTCAGCACCGGAGGGATCAGGCTGGACTGCCTCTGGTGGCTGGGCTGCTTGTCCAGCCCTTCTTCAGGGATGATCCTGGGGACAGAGAGAAGTCTGCCTCCCTCCCTCTGCCTTCTCCTCCCACCCTCCCCTCCAAGCCTTTACCTGTATCGGGTAGATCTCTTCGCCCTCCTTCAGGGAGGAAGCTCATACTCAGGGGCGCCAGGCTTGCCCATCTGCCCTCTCCCCTGACCCTGAATTGCTAAGTGTGGCGGCCAGGCTGATGCCCTACAGATTGGCATTTAGGCCAAGGGAGGGAGTGGGCGTCACTGTGCCTCTTTGCCTCCTCTCTGCAGGTGACCACCTCCCACAACCCTGCCACACCAGGGAAGCAGGACTTTGGGGAATGCCTGCTGACCGTGGCCCTGGCAGGTGCCCCCTACCAGGCTGTGGGCTTGGTCCAGGGCACCAAGCCTGTGCTGCAGGCGCTCAATGGAGCTGTCTTCAGACCAGAAGTGCCTCTCCACCCTGGCCAGCCGCTGCTCATGTTCCGGGCTCAGGCCTCCAACCCTGCGATGCTGCCGACCATGATTGGTGAGGAGGGCCTGTGGGGCTGGCCAGTGCCCTGGAGGCAGGGACGGCTGTGTGTGTGTGGGGAGGGCTCTGTCCTGGGATTGCAGTCTGTGGATTTCTGCCTCCTTCAGCCCCTCTTCATGCCTGTAGGCATCACTGGATCTGCAGCAGTTTCCAGAACATGTGGGGCTGGATGTGGAATTGCGAGATTAACTGCCTTATCTGAGGTTGCAGAGCCATGCGGCAGGGGTGGGACCCCAGAGCCCCTGTTACTAGCCAGGTGCTCACCAGGTTAAGGACTCAGTTTGAGACGGCCTATAGAAGTGTATCCTGGAGTTCAGAGCCACTGAGTTGCAGGTTTCCTGATGGCAGGGCTGGGTGGTGGTCATCCTGATCCAACAAAGCCTGTCTGAGCATCCCCTCCAGCAGTCGTGGGCATCTTGGACTTGCCTCAGGCCCCTGGCACCACCTGCTCGGGGTCCTGGGGCACTTCCAAGTATGACAGAGAATGAGTGTCCACAGGCCTCAGGGGGCCTGATATCAATGTCCTTGCCAGATGCCAAGAGGAACTTTTCCCCTGCTTTTCTCCCTTGCTAATGGTCTGGATAAAACTGCCAGCCAACAAGTCCAGCTGGTGGCTTTGGCTCTTTGTGGCTAATCTTTCCTCCCCTGCCTTGCCTGATGGTCAGGGTGTTCCTGAAGCTACTGGAATAGTGAGGGAGCTGACCAGAGCCCTTTGTTCCCTCTGTCTCAGCTCTTCCGTTCTGAGACCACCACCCCTGCTGCAATACTGATGTCAGAAATCAAGGCTTGTGAGCCCACTCCCAGCCTCCTGCTTCTCCTTCCCCTGTGCCTGGTGCTAACCAGGGGTTTCTTCTACTTCCAGGCCTCCTTGCAGAGGCAGGGGTGCAGCTGCTGTCCTACCAGAGCTCCGTGGTGTCAGATGGGGAGACCTGGCACGTCATGAGTATCTCCTCCCTACTCCCCAGCCTGGCACCCTGGAAGCCGCACGTGACCGAGGCTTTCCAGTTCTGCTTCTAACCTTGGGCTCTCCCGTCCTAGCCTCGTGGGATTTTCTGAAGAAACATATTCCCTGGGAGAGGAGATCCACATTTCTGGGGCTGACACTGCTTGTGTCTCCTCTGACTCCTATCTTTCTGTGGTACAGCAATCACCTCCCAATAAAGAGCCTACCCTCTACTCTCTGGGCAGTTTTGTGTTGTCATTACCTGGAAGAGCCACCGGAGGGCATCCGCGGGCAGCCGTGGGGCTGGGCTTTGGCTGCAGGTGAGTAGGAGACATAAAGGGAGACCCATAAAGAGAGATCTAGATGGGTGGACTACATGTCTGTGTGGGGGTGCTCTGAAGAGGACCCTTTCCCTGTGTCTCAAGTTTTTAAGAGACATTTTTATAGGAACAAACCTCAAGGATTTGAGCAAGTGCCTGTGCTATTTTTGGAGAAGGAAATGGCAACCCACTCCAGTATTCTTGCCTGGAGAATTCCACGGATGGAGGAGCCTGGTGGGCTGCAGTCCATGGGGTCGCAAAGTCAGACAGGGCTAAGCGACTAACACGCACACACTGTGCTATTTTAGACTCCCCCTTCCGCCTGGGAACATAGCTGCGCACTGATGAATGTAATTCACCAAACATGCACGGCATTGTGTGCCAGGCACTGGGCTAGGTGTTCTGCCTAGGGGGAGGTTTATTAGAGCTCAGACTGCTTCTGTAGACATCTCCCTCTGGGGGAGGACATGGGGGACAGAGCATACATGTCACTGGAAGCAGTGAGGAAAGAGCCACAACAGGTGTGTGTGAATTCTGTTGAGACCAGAGGAGAAAGTCATTTGAGTTGAGGGTGGTGGCTCCCAGGAGATGTTTGGAAAGGTTTCATAAGAGGAAGAAAGTGTGAGTAAAGGCATGGGGCCTGAGGATATTTGGCAAATTCACAAAGCCAGTTTCGTATAGTGTGTGTGTGCACGCATGCTCAGTTGCTTCAGTCATGTCCATCTCTTCACAACCTTATGGACCATAATCTGCCAGGCTCCTCTGTCCATGGGATTCTCCAGGCAAGAATACTGGAGTGGATTGCCATGCCCTCCTCCAGGGGATCTTCCTGACCCAAGGGTCGAACCCACGTCTCTTGTGTTTCCTGCTTTGGCAGGTGAGTTCTTTACCACTAGCACAACTGGGAAGCCCCAGTTTAGTATGGGATAGACAGTATATAACATGATTTTAAGATTTTCATGAAATATGTCAGAATAGTACTCCTGTGCCTGAAGGGTTTCACCTCTTGAGGGTTGTTTTCCCTCTATCGGTAGGGGATTGTCTATTCCCACCTCACACCCAGTAGCACCGGTTTTGGAGGCTTCCTCAGGCCGAGAAGGCCCGATACAGGGTAACTGATCGCCACTGGCAGCAGCAAACCCATTCCTGTGGCCTCAGTGCTATGACTAAACCGAAGGTCCATAGAAATTCCGCCTGTAGCCACTCCCTGTGCTGACATCTGCCAGGACCTCATAACATGTGTCAGGGCCTTGCACACCTGGGAGGGGATGGACTGGGACGTGAACAGCAAAGTGGCTTGGAGCTGCTCAGAGCTTGAGCACAGTGTTTCACTCCCCTAAGCCTTTGTTCCCTCATCAGTAAGAGGGACAGTGAGACCTCTCAGGATTGAATGGATAACAAGTGATTTGTGGGAAGTGCCTAAGGCACTTGGTAAACTGGTTCCTTCATCCATAGGCCTTTCTTTCAGAGCAGATGAGCAGGTCTCACTCAGGGCTCTTACATGGAATTCTGTGCACCAAAGGGCCCTCCCTTCACCCTAGTAGTAATGTTTTGCCAGATCTAGACATGGTTGCCCTGACATCAGACAACCCATTCCCTCCGAATGGAAAGAGATCTTGCACAATGTGGGATCTGGTTGTTGGGGGGTGGAGGGTGGGGTGCCACCGGAGCCCACCACTAGCTAGAAAGGTGGGCTGAGATTGATGAAGTTAAACTTAGTTAAAAGTAAAGTTGAGCTCAGAAGCTTCTCTTGGTGGCTCAGTGGTAAAGAGTCCGCCTGCCAATGCAGGAAACACAGGTTCGATCCCTGATTCAGGAGGACCCCCACGTGCCACAGAGCAAATAAGCCTGTGCACTGCAAGTATTGAGTCCGTGCTCTAGAGCCTGGGTACCACAAGTCTTGAGCCCATGTGCTACAGCTACTGAAGCCTGCATGGCCTGGAGCCTGTGCTCTGCAACAAGAGAAGCCACTGCAATGAGAAGCCCTCATACCACAACTAGAGAGCAGCCCCTGCTCGCTGCAGCTGGAGAAAGCTCAAGCTCGTGCACAGAAATAAAAACCTAGCACAGCCAAAAAAAAAAGTCGAACTCAACTTTCAGCTTCCCAAACTCCTCTAGACAAACCAGATTTTGTGCTCTAAGGTCAGAGCAACCCAAAGTAATTTAGAATTACTCAAGTAATTTAGGAACCCAAAATTACTTGAACAGCCCCCAGTGTCTTCCGCGACATGAGTGGCCAGTGAAGGCATGGGACACATTCACTGCATCACTTTGTCCACATAAAGGCTCCTAAATTTAAAAAAGCAAATGTGTTTAAGATCCAGCTGGTGCTGGCTACTCCTTCATGTTAGTCTGTAGTTTGTGGTGTCTCCACACCACCTAACCTTAGCGTGGAATTCCTTCTTGTGTACCTTGGCTGGTAAGCAAGGGTTTGCTTCCCGTGGTGGAGACAAAACAAATACTGGGACAGGAGAGAACTGGCTTCGGAACGCTGACTCCTAGAATTTTGGGGTTTAGAAATGTGTGCATGTGTGTCTAATATGTCCCCTGAGGACAGGAAGTTGCCTCATGGTCAGTAGACTGGCTCACTGTCCACATCCGTTTTTTTTTTAATTAATTCACTTTATTTTTTGACCGTGCTGGGTCTTTGTTGCCATGCGCAGGCTTTCTCTAGTTGCAGCAAGTGGGGTCCGAGCGTGGGCTTCTCCTTGTGACTTTTCTTGTGGAGCACAGCCTCTTGGGCGTGTGGCCTTCAGGAGCTGCGGTGCATGGGCTTAGCTGCCCCGTGGCATGTAGGATTCTCCCGGACCAAGGATTGAACCCGAGTCCCCTGCATTGGCAGGTGGACTCTTAACCACTGGGCCGGCCACCAAGGAAGTCCTCCACATCTGTTTTAATACGATATGTAGGTATTCTTGATTGAGATGTATAAAACAGGCCACAATACCCTTCTCTAGTCATCACTCCATCCTCTTTCCTGCTCTAGGTTGTCCTGGGTGACTTTTTTGCCCACATAGGGAAGTTCTTTATCTGCATGAGAGTAAATGACCTGAAGGTGAAACACTACTGTGTTTAAAATAGATAACCAACAGAGGACTAACCACTGTATAGCACAGGCAACTCTGCTTAATATTCTGTAATAACCTAAATGGGAAAAGAATTTGGAAAAGAAAAGATACATGTGTATGTATAACCGAATCACTTTGTTGTACCCCTGACACTAACACAACACTGTTAATCATCTATGCCCCAACATATATATATATATTTGAGAACTCAGGGGAATATGGGCTTTTCTCTCATGACTACAGACACTACTGCAGGGATCTTAGCAAAGGTGTACACTGTCCTGCCTGGGGTGCCAACTAGACCGAGGGCCCCCAAACAGCTTGTTGAGGAGCAGGCAAAGGTTTGAGGCAGGGGTGGGGGTTGGTAGCCAAGGGGGGTTTGTGGGTGGCAACTGCAGCTTGTGTAATAGGGCAGGAGTTCAGGGAGCACCTGGAGAGGGACTGGGAAGGGAGTCAGCTGATGAAGGCATAGTGATCACGCTGGGGTTTATCTTGGATTTTCTGGCACCTACTGTGAAAAGAACAACAGGCAGAGAAGTCCAAGGGGTAGAGGGGCGTGGGAGGAGCAACTCCTTCCCATGTGCTCAGTGTCCCGTGAACCCTACAGCTTCCCTCCCATCCCCAGCCTTCCACACCCCACCCCCCAGCCCCAGAAACCGTCTTCTCTCCTCCACAGTGCCCCTTTCTCGCTGGGATGGTGGAGGAGACTCTTTACAAGGAAATAACTTGATGCCTCCCATTCCCCTTCTCAGTTCCATCCCCTCAGTCCCAAGCCATTGCTATTTTACAAAAAGATTCTAGATGAAGCAGTGTCCCAACTCAAGGGAGACAAAAGATCCTCTAATGGAAAAATTTCCTGCTAGGTATTGAAATTTTTTTTTTTTCTTGGCTGGAGGAGCCAAAAATATAACCTATTAACCTCTGACCTGTGTTTATTTGTGCAGAAAACACTGTCAAGGCATGAGACCAAGGGACTTTGATCTTCAGCTCCTAAAGTCAACTTTGGCCCTTGTCTTCTTGTCTGCTGGCTCTGTGAGGTGCCTTTATTTATTTGGCTGTGCTGGGTCTCAGTAGGGGCAGAGAGATTTTCCGTCTCTGTTGCAGCATGGCCTGGTAACTCTCAGTTGCAGCAGGTGGGATCTAGTTCCCTGACCAGGGATTGAGCCCGGGCCCCCTATATTGAGAGCATGGAGTTTTTTGGCTGCTGGATTACCAGGGAAGTCCCTGGTAAGGTGTCTTTAGATTAGGTAAGGAAGCTGGGAGTGGAGGTTGTGTTTCAGCCTGCACCTCTCAGCAAGTGGAATTGAAAGGGCGAGAGGGAGGGTGTGAGGTGAGTGCTCAGCAAGCTCGCCGCTGTGTGGGTGCGTGTGGAGAGTGGGGCCTCAGAGTCTGGAGTCATGACAGCTGCTGCACTGTTTGAGTCCTAGTTTCCAAGAAACACAGGAGGCATTCTCTGCTTCTTTGCTTTTTAATTGTTATTTTTGCTTAGTACCAAACATGGAATTTAGAAATTCACAGAAAACCCTAAGAAACAAAGACATACCAGCATGGAAATGTAACGATAACAATAATGACAAAGCTATAACAAACGAGAGGCGAGTTATCTGAATCTTGAAGGCGACAATGGACCCGCCACACTTTCGGTCTGTGATTCAAGGCTGAGTCTCTCCTCTGTCCCGCCACCTCTTCAGAAAGGGCTCTGCAAGCCCATGACAGTGATTGCAGCAGGGAAAGGCAGAAGAACCCCTTCAGGATGGCCCCTCACTCTATGGGGCCAGTGTTTACAAGGCTGCTGTGTCCAGTGCAATCTATTTACCAGCTAAGAGTGGGGGCTTTATACAGTTGAAAGAGGGCAGACGTTCTGTAGCACTTTTCCCAGGAAACTCTCCACGTATCTGTAAAGTTTAAAGAAACAGAAGAAGGACATCAACCACGAGTCTCACCCTGGGCAATCCCATCCCCACATCTGCTCCTTGCCCAAGGCGGGCTCCCCTAAACTGCATCCCTAGGTCTGGGTGTTCCACTGCCCCTTGTGGAATGGAGTATTTCCTCCCACATCAATAAGCAAGGATGTCACAGTCATCAGTGACTCCAGCCTTCCAGGGCACTCAAGAAGGAGAAGAATGCCTGGCAGACACCAGGGGAAGCCTACAGGGAGCCCTGAGGCACTCAGGATGTGAAAACACAGGATACAGGCCCCAGATATCTGAGACACATATGAAAGCAGTGATCTCAGTAAGCCCGGACTCTTACATCTTTCCATACACAGAAACAATAGAATGGGAAAGACCAGAGATCTCTTCAAAATAATTAGAGATACCAAGGGAACATTTCATGCAAAGATGGGCACAATAAAGGACAGAAATGGTATGGACCTAACAAGCAGAAGATATTGAGAAAAGGTGGCAAGAATACACAGAAGAACTATATAAAAAAGATCTTAATGACCCAGATAACCACAATGGTGTGATCACTCACCTAGAGCCAGACATTCTGGAGTCCGAAGTCAAATGGGCCTTAGGAAGCATCACTACAAACAAAGCTAGTGGAGGTGATGGAGTTCCAGTTGAGCTATTTCAAATCCTGAAAGATGATGCTGTGAAATTGAGGCACTCAATATGCCAGCAAATTTGGAAAACAGCAGTGGCCACAGGACTGAAAAGGGTCAGTTTCATCCTGATCCCAAAGAAAGGCAATGCCAAAGAATCCTCAAACTACTGCACAATTGCACTCATCTCACATGCTAGCAAAGTAATGCTCAAAATTCTCCAAGCAAGGCTTCAACAGTATGAGAACCAAGAGCTTCCAGATGTTGAAGCTGAATTTAGAAAAGGCAGAGGAACCAGAGATCAAATTGCCAACATCCGTTGGATCATAGAAAAGCAAGAGAATTCCAGAAAAACATCTACTTCTGCTTCATTGACTACACTAAAGCCTTTTATTGTGTGGATCACAACAAACTGTGGGAAATTCTTAGAGATGGGAATACCAGACCACTTTACCTGACTCCTGAGAAACCTGTATGCAGGTCAAGAAGCCACAGTTAGAATGGGACATAGAACAACAGACTGGTTCCAAATAGGGAAAGGAGTACATCAAGGCTGTATATTGTCACCCTGCTTATTTAACTTATACGTTGAGTACATCATGCAAAATACTGGGCTGGATGAAGCACAAGCTGGAATCAAGATTGCAGGGAGAAATATCAGGAACCTCAGATATGCAGATGACACCACCCTTATGGCAGAAAGTGAAGAGGAACTAATGAGCTTCTTGATGGAAGTGAAAGAGGAGAGTGAAAAAGTTGGCTTAAAATTTGACATTCAAAAAACGAAGATTATGGCATCTGGTCCCATCACTTCATGGTAAATAGATGTGGAAACAATGGAAACAATAAGCGACTTTATTTTCTTGGGTTCCAAAATCACTGCAGATGGTGACTGCAGCCATGAAATTAAAAGTCGCTTGCTCCTTGGAAGAAAAGCTATGACCAACCTAGACAGCATATTAAAAAGTAGAGACATTACTTTGCTAACAAAGGTCAGTATCATCAAAGCTATGGTTTTTTCCAGTAGTCACATGTGGATATGAGCGTTGGACCATAAAGAAGGCTGAGCGCCAAAGGATTGATGCCTTTGAACTGTGGTGTTGGAGAGGACTCCTGAGAGTCCCTTGGACAGCAAGGAGATCAAACCAGTCAATCCTAAAGGAAATCAGTCCTGAATATTCATTGGAAGGACTGATGCTGAAGCTCCAATACTTTGGCCACCCGATGCA
>NW_011494819.1:18605-20563 GCF_000754665.1 Bison bison bison | reverse complement strand
CTGACTCATTAGAAAAGACCCTGATTCTGGGAAAGACTGAAGGCAGGAGGAGAAGGGGACAACAGAGGATGAGATGGTTGGATGGCATCACTGACACAATGGACATGAATTTGAGCAAGCTCTGGGAGATGGTGAAAGACAGGGATGCCTGGCATACTGCAGTCCATGGGTTGCAAAAAAGTTGGACACTACTGAGCAGCTGAACAGCAACAACAACAATGCATAGAAAAGTGCTAAATTCCTTAACTTGGGGTATCTAGTTTCTTTTAACAATAATCTCTTGATGTTCCGGCTGTTGCCCTTTGTTTTAAAACACATCTACATAATCTGTGTTCTCTCACCTCCACAGAGTGGTTCCCTCAGCTTTACTTGAGATGCTGTCTCCTTCACTTGAAGCCCCCCAAATTCCCACTGAATAAAATGTAACACTCAACTTTTAGGTTGTAGCTATTTTTTAAGTCAACACCCTCTAGCAACAAACCTAGATACCTGAGTGCCCTGAGCCCAATGCCCCAGGAGCCAAGGTTGCAAGATGGGCAGGGTCCCCACGACATGTCCTGTCTGTGAAGGGAGAGCAGACTGGGCAGTGCAGAGCCAGAGCTCCACAGAGCATCATGCTGACATAAAATCTGTGTTTCAGCTAACATCTCATGGTGTAGGCTCATTGTTCCTGTGAGACGAGGATGAGCCCCAGCTTTTCTCTTCATAGATGCAATGCTGCCTGTGGGCCGGGCTTCCCTGACAGCTCAGTTGGTAAAGAATCCGCCTGCAATGCAGGAGACCTGGGTTGGGAAGATCCCCTGGAAAAGGGAAAGGCTACCCGCTCCAGTATTCTGGCCTGGACAATTCCATGGACTGTACAGTCCATGGGGTCGCAAAGAGTCAGACACGACTGAGCAGCTTTCACAACCTTGTGGACCAGGAGACAGAGGGAACCTGATTTGGAAAGTCTCCCTTGAAAACTCCCAATTGTCTCTCTCTTTCTCCCCTCTCTCTCTGTTTTTGTTGACTGAACTAGCTTGATATAGTTAATGACTCCCTCTTTGCCACTGACTTGCCCTTAAGAATCATAGTACAAACATACAACAGAGAGGCAAACAGTTGACTCCCAGCTAGGGCCAAAGTCTGAAGAGTCTGCTTGTGGAGCCTGCTGCCTGGCCTGTCGGCCCCTTTGCCCACCCTGCCTCGCCCGTAACATCTTAGGCCACACTTGAACTGCCCCACAGAGGCCGGAATGCTGGCAGTGGTTGGGAATGAACAGAGGACACGCCTTATCTGCAGTTCCCTTTTTTATCTGGGTATCTCATTTACTTGGGACTTCCTTCTCTTTCCCTGCTCCCTACCCTGACCTTGGCAAGCCTTTTTAGTCTTCCCCCTTCATATCTCAAAGTAGGGGGAAAAATTTAAAAACCAGAAAAACATTTTGCACAAAAGAAATTGCTTCTTGCTCTTCCATTCTGCTTATCTTACCAGTTTGGAAGATAAACTGAAGGCAGATTCCTGGGTAGGTGAACTACAGGATTCTAATTCCCACTCTTTGATTTTCCTTTAAAATGTACCATAAAGAATTCTCTTAGTTCTCTTCCTGACTCAATTCTCCTCCATCAAACTCTTCTCTCCTCACACCCCTCCCCACTTTCCCCCAAATCTCACTGCTTCCCCCCAGAAGAAATCGCACGAAGGAGGGATTGCTCACAGCCCTTTAGCCTAAGGCTCTCTCCAGCTGGCTCTTCCAGAATCCCCAGCATCTGTTACCTTATGAACCTGTCTCCAACACACTGGTGTGTGCCTTCTCTGATGCTATTCACCTTTGTTAGTGACTTGCTCCTTTGGGACATTACTTTGCCAACAAAGGTCCGTTTAGTCAAGGCTATGGTTTTTCCAGTAGTCATGTATGGATGCAAGAGTTGGACTGTGAAGAAAGCTGAGCGCCAAAGAATTGATGCTTTTGAACTGTG
>NW_011494819.1:0-18505 GCF_000754665.1 Bison bison bison | reverse complement strand
GGACTGTGAAGAAAGCTGAGCGCCAAAGAATTGATGCTTTTGAACTGTGGTGTTGGAGAAGACTCTTGAGAGTCCCTTGGACTGCATGGAGATCCAACCATTCCATTCTAAAGGAGATCAGCCCTGGGTGTTCCTTGGAAGGAATGATGCTAAAGCTGAAACTCCAGTACTTTGGCCACCTCATGCGAAGAGTTGACTCATTGGAAAAGACTCTGATGCTGGGAGGGATTGGGGGCAGGAGGAAAAGGGGACGACAGAGGATGAGGTGGCTGGATGGCATCACCGACTCGATGGACGTGAGTCTGAGTGAACTCCGGGAGTTGGTGATGGACAGGGAGGCCTGGCATGCTGCGGTTCATGGGGTCGCAAAGAGCAGGACACGACTGAGCGACTGAACTGAGCTGAACTGAACTGCCCCTTTGGAGTACTGAGTTCCACAGTTTCAGGTTCACAGCCCGCTTCCCTTTACAGATGCTAATTTTGTTTCTATCAAGCTTCTAATTCTGCCAACCTTCATATCAGGAGGAGATCAGATAAACAAGTTGACTCTTTTTTCAGATTCAAGATTTAAGGACATGCCCCTCCCCCAGCGTTTGCCTTTTGTAGGCAAAGAGCCCCGAGAGTTGTATTTGGTCATCATGGTGCAAAGTCCCCACCTCTGGTCATTTTGAAAGCTACTGATAAATGGAATGTTGCCTGTCATATGAGTAAACAAAGGATGTCACAGTGTCAGAGACTGCAGCCCTCTAATGTGAGCCCTGAGGAAACTTGGGAAATCTTGTGATATCTAGCCCTAGATAGCTGAGGTGTATATCAAAGGAATGATTTCAGTGAGCCCATACTCTTGCATCTTCCCATATGCTGAAAAGCCAGAAAAGTCGGAAAAGTGCCAAGTTCCTTAACTTGGGATATCTGGTTTCCTTCAATTAGCAATAATCTTTTGAAGTTCAGACTATCTACCTTTCGTTAAAAAATTTCTATATAACCTGGTGCCCCACACCTCATTTCCTCCCAGCAGCTCTCTCAGTTACTTGAGATGCTGACTCCCGGACTTGAAGTCTTACAAATTCCCACCAAATAAAACATAACTCAACATTTAGGTTGTGAATATATTTTTTTAAAACTCTCTGGCTTTTATGCTCTCAGAATTCCATCTGTTATATAACACAGGGGACTCAGCTAGATGCTCTGTGATGACCTAGGTGGGTGGAATCGGGGTGGCAGGTGGGAGGGAGGTCTAAGAGGGAGGGGATATATGTATTGTTAGAGCTGATTCACTTTGTTATACAGCAGAAACTAGCACATTGTAAAGCAATTACACTCCCAATAAAAATACAGAAGAAGTGAAAAAGAAAGAATTGTATTTGTTGAAGAAAAACTTTAAACCACTAACACTCGAAAATTTCACTCACCACCTTTAGACGGGACGCCGGGCGTACTTCCGGCGATACAGCTCATCCACTCGCTCCAGGTACCAAGTGCCTGGGAAAAGGCTGTTCTTATCACCAGGTGGTGAGAAATTCACTGTGGAACCAGAAGGGAGGCAGTATTCACAAAGGGCTCTATGGGGCTGAGGAAGAGAAAATGGTAACTAGAGCTTCATGTGGCGCTCTCCTGGTTGTGCTATAAGGGGTGGTGAGGTCGCCTTGTCTACCCCCAGCAGAACTCTGGGCTAGCAGAAGAACCAGAAGCGGCTGTCCTGTGGCTAGTACCTAAGACTTGTTGACTAGAAACTTTATTATAGGATATGCCGCTTTCCTACAGTAAACAGGCCCTTCTTCCATTGAAATCGTCATCATGTCCTTCTACCAAAGGCACCGAGCTTGAGGGGCACCCCAGAGCATACTGTTTTCTAATAGACACTTCGTTCCTAGCCCTGAGTTTTCCAATTCTGATTCTCTGTAGTATTTCAAAGCTTTGTCCATTAACATTCATTTCAGAGGCCTTATTTTTATTTTAATTGTCTTCTTTTTTGGTCTAACATGTCCCCGGTTCCAGATAAAAACTGACTAATTACTAAGTTTATGGGTTTTTTTTTGGAACATTCTCAGTTCCATAACTTCAGTCTTCTTTTCAGTGCAAATCATGGGTCCCAAGTTTTGCTTGAAAAAATATGGTTACCCTGGTTTTAAAATCACCATTTGGTTTCTCCAGTCTTAAATTTAGCTTTGGTTTACTTTTCCTTTGTTGCTTTTTAGGGGCAGTATTTTGTTTTATATTTGGTAAGGAAAGGGGGCAATTGGAAGGAAATGGTAGTATTTGCCAATAACATCATTAATTAATTCATTCATTAATCTCTGGCAATCCTGCAAAGTGTATGATTTTAGAAAGGAAGCAACTCAGAAAAGTTCAATAATTTTCTCAAAAATAGAGGGCAAGTGTCACAGGTCAGTTTAGACTTGGATTTCTGGCTCCAAAGTCTGGGCATTTTCAACCATTGCTTAGATACCATCAATATTTTCAAAGCCCATACACCTGGCTTCCCTGGGACTTCATTGTCCAGTATGTATCCTGTTTTGGGTGGCTATCTGTATTTTGTACTGGGAAGCCACATGCTGCCTCCTACCTCTTCCCAACTCTGCCTTCTGCTTCCCCACTCAGTCTGTCCCCCTATGCACCAAACAACCCTTTCCCCCAATCATATATCATAGAAATCATCACTCTCACGTGCTATATTCTAGACTTCTGATGAATTCCTGACACTCAGCTACTGGCATAGAAGCTGAGAAAAATTGCCTTTTCCTCCTCTCTTTCCACCTTTTTTTTCTTACTCTTGTGGTAGTATTGTTCTCTTTGGTTCATTATTTCTGTGAACTCCTCAGGAGACACACGCTTCCGGGAGGCAAGACGTTTCTGCAGGTCTGATGTACTGGATACCAGCTTCTCCAGCGGGGAGCCTGGGAAGCAAAAGCAAGACCCGTAAACTTACATCATTGTCATCACTGCTACCAATCACGAGTCCAATATAGAGTCAGCTCCGTGGGAGCTGATGCTCCAAGGAAAAGTGCTCAGTGTATGGCTTAGAATGTCAAGAAATGATCAAGATCATCAAACACAGCATTAGCAAAACTAAGGCAGACCTTCATTTAGTCAAGGTGTATCCCATTTAGTATTTTGATGTACGCCCTTGATTACATCCATCATAAAATAATCAGCACATGTTTACTGGATATCTCAAACCCATCAACTTCTCTTTAACCAGTTGTAATCAAACCATGACTACCTCTCGCCTAGACTATTTGTTGAAACAAACTAACTGGTTTCCCCATATTCACCTTTGTTCCTCAACAGTCTAGTCTCTAATCAGTAGCCAGGGAAGTTCTTCGAATACATAAAATAGACAAACTTATTCCATTGCTTAAATCCCTTTAGGGCTTTCCTTTGTTCTTGGTCACAACATAATTCTGTCAAGATGGGAGCTTTAGTAGTGGTGAAGCAGAAAACGGTTTCTTTTACCAGATGAAACTGGCCAGAAGTGCCTGAACAAAAGACTGGACTCACCCGGAGAAGCATCCTCGGACACCCGGAAAGAAAAGAAACTTGCTGCCAAACCAGAGCCATAAGAGAAGGCACCGATCCTGGAGCCAGCCAAGTCTTGGGCAGAGTGACTGCAGGGAGAGAGATCAAAGCCCAGAAAAACACATCAGTGTTATATTCTGCTCTGCAAATAAACCACCGATCTAGTCAGCCCCTTGCAACTAGAAATGGGCTCTGGGCACTCTGCACAAAGAGGGAGTTTTGGAAGATCCTAGGAGTGGGCCCAAAAGGAAGAAAACTCGCCAAGAGGAGAACAGCTAAAATCCAAGATACTGAAGTCACAGTGAGCACAACAGAATTTCTGGAATATAAAAGGAACTTTTCCCTACCTGTGAAGACAAGACGAATTCAGTGAACTCTGAAGTTACCTCCAAGTAGGGGTCAGACCACTGGATTCACCTCAAGGCTCCCATGTTGACTGGCAATGCTTCAGCAGTTGTAAATTTTTAAATTATCTCCTTGTTAGTAATAATCTGAACAAGTCCAATCATACATGTATATATTTTTTCTTATGTTATATACATGTACTATATTATAAGTATTTCCTTATAAACTCCACAAAATTGAATATCTATAAAAATAAAAACTATCACTGGGGCACCTGCTGAGCTTTTACTGTTTTAATTGCTTTTGACATTTAACATTCATCAAAATTTTAGATGGTAGGTATTGTTATTACACAAATTTTATAGTTGGGAAAAATGAGGACCGTAATAGTCATTTTTCCAAGGTCAAAGTTAGTAAGTGGTAAAGAGATTTGAACATAAATTGTGGGTTCGAAAACTAGACTCTCTTAATCACAATGCTTTACTGAGTACAGACATTTTAAATGGATGAAATAAAAATATGCATAAAAATTCTCCTATTTTCTTGATATATCCAAATAGATCTTGCACGCCTGCTGGCATGACACATGCATTTCAGTTTGGAAAAAGCGTTAGTCGTGTCCAATGTATTGCAAACCCAAGGACTCTAGCCTCCCAGGCTGTTCTGTCCGTGGAGTTCTCCAGGCAAAGATACTGGAGTGAGTAGACATCCCCTTCTCCAGGGGATTCTTCTCTCCCCAAAGATCACACCTGGGTCTCCTGCATTGCAGGCAGATTCTTTACCATCTGAGCCACCAGGGAACCACTGTTTAATACTGATGGTCGATCTACCTACACATACACCTTTGAAATACATTTCTTTCATTTTCCTTCCTTCCTTCTTTTTCTTTTTGAAAAAATTCTGTACGAGTAAAGGAATGAAACTTGGTTGACCCTTCAGACCAGAGGCCAGATTTAAGAGGAGGTAGGGACAGATGCAGTACTCACTGGGCCAGAAGTGAGGCCAGGCATCCATATAGGGATGAGGTGTACATATTCCCGTTGTACGTGGAGAGGTAGAGGGAGTTCTTGGTTTTCTTATTGAACATGTTCAGAGAGGCTTTTAGAAATGCTTTGTCTACATCCTTATTGGTGTAGGTGTCTTCCAGCTTTAGTCCCCTGTGAGGCAGCCAAAGAAACAGGCCATGTGAGAAGCCACATGAAGGAAGAAGGCAGCAAGCAGAAAGTATAACCGCTACTGGAGAGAAGACTTTGGAACACATGTTTTTATTATAGAATATTCGGAAATACAGAAAATATAGAGGAAGCATCACTAATAGTCTTGCTGCTCAGAGAGAAAGCATCAGTCATAGTTTTCTTATGGAATCCATTCCAACTTTTATAGTCTGTTGAAAAATAAAACCATGCTATCCATTCTGTTTAGCATGCTTTCTTAACTAATTTTCTTTATATCATGAAATCATCTCCTTTAGCATTATTTTTAAAGACTGCAGAATAGACCGTGATAGGATGTACCCCTCTTTAACCAAACTCCCCATTTCTATCCTCATTAGCTGAAGCAGTGAATAGCTACATGTTATTTTTTTTTTCATGAAACAAACATTTTTTCTCCATTAAAAACTTTTTTATACAATTTAAAAAAGTTATTGTCCATTTACAGTTATTACAAAATGTTGGCTATATTCCCCATGTTGAACAATACATCCTTGTAGCCTATTTTATATCATTGTATATCTATTGGAGTGTACTACTGATATCTGTCTGTGCTCAGGCACTCAGTTGTGTCTGACTCTTTGTGACCCCATGGACTGTAGCCCGCCAGGCTCCTCTGTCCATGGGGATTCTCCAGGCAAGAACACTGGAATGGGTTGCCATGCCCTCCTCCAGGGGATCTTCTGACCCAGGGATGGAACCTGCATCTCTGGTGTCTCCTGCATTTCAGGCAGATTCTTTACTGCTGAACCACCAGGAAAGCCCGATATCTAGCTGATGGAGTAGTGATCCACTGTATATCTAAACCACATCTTCAATCGTTCATCTATTGATGGACACGGGTTGCTTCCACATCTTGGCGATTGTCAATAATACTGATCTGAACATCAGAGTGCAGGTATCTTTTAAAAAAATTTTTTTTTCCAAATGTATACCCAGGAGTTAAATTTCTGGGTCATGTGGTAGGTTTTTTTTTTTTTTGAGAAATAACTACATGTTCTTTTAAACAGGTGAAATTACTGAGCCAAAGTTATAAACATCTTTAAGGCTTTTGATTCGTGTTTCCCTATTACTTCCCCAAATCCGTCCACTATTGCTCATTTTCTCATAGCCTTAGGTCTGGGTATTCAAATTTTTTAAAGGCTATGTAAAGAAAACATTGGGCTTCCATCCTAGTTCAGTTGGTAAAGAATCTGCCTGAAATGCAGGAGACCCAGGTTCAATCCCTGGGTTGGAAAGATCCCCTGGAGAAAGAAATGGCGACCCACTCCAGTATTCTTGCCTGGAGAATCCCCAGAGACAGAGGTGCCTGATGGGCCATAGTCCATGGTGTTGCAAAGAGTCAGACACACTGAATGACTAAGCATGCACATAAAGAAAACATTGTTTATATGCATTACTAATGGGCATGCACATTTAAAAATATGCATATGTGCATTTCTTCCCTGAGGAAATTTCTTGTCCATATCTTCTATTTAGTGGGTTTATCTTATTACTGATGAAACTTTCATATATTAAAAATATTAGCCTATTATTTTTGGTATATGTTAAAATTTTTTCCATGGGGCAAGTCTTAGAAGTAGTGTTTGTACTAACTTTGCTGTTTTGGTTAGTTAATAGCAGGGTTAGCAGTAGTAGTTAGAAATGGGGACAGATGTTGGTAGAATACTCTAAAACTTGAAATGAGAAGATACCAAGAAGAAAGGGAAAGATTCCCTTCCCAGTGAGATCTGTTTGTGTTGGTTTCTTTTTTTCTAAATGCCTTGGAGTATTGCATCAATAAACAGCATTCTCCCTGCTTTATTGACATCCAAGGAGGGGGAGTATGCTGGACTATCCCTTTTTCATAGATGAGGGGGTGGAGGCAACAAGTTAGACATTCTTTAAGGCAATGGCAAGTGAGAATGAGACCAGGCTTTCCCCAAGTTGCCATCCTGCACTGTGATTATTTGCTTCTAGGTGTTTCTGTGTAGACTGTGATATCCTCTAGGCAGGGAGCATGGAGTCACACCCACTTTTATGTCCCTAGAGTTTCATATGATGCCTGACACACAGTTGATATTCATAACATGTTTATTGCCCAAATGATTTAGGCACACTCCCTTTCCCTTTTTCTTATTCTCTGAAACTTTTTAGTCACCTGATTGACAAGTGCCAGCAGGGTCCCTCTGCTCTCTGAGATACAAGGTGAGGTCCTTATGTAGACAATAACCCAGTAACCCACACGAGGACTTGATGTCATTTCTACTATGTTAGAGGATTGTTGTTTTTACCTCACAGGAGTGACTAGTCGTCCAGGTTCAAGGCATGAGGAAGCCCCTTCGTTCTCACCCCTCATGAGCCTCTAGGCTCCTCCTGAAGAGGACTCACCTGAAGGCCTCCAAGCCCTTGTAGATGCCAGTTTGTGTGTCACCACTGGCCAACAGGAAGTCATTGAACATCAGGCGGGCCAGGGATTTCTGGACTAACTTGCAGAAAGGCGTGTGAAAAATCATATACTGCACATCATCGAGAGTGAAAGGCCGATCGATGCCAGCTGGAAGAAGAAGTATGAAAGCAAGGATGCCGTGTGTGCTAAGGCCTCCCAGAGAACGAGCTCCTACCTTCAGTGAACACACAGTTTGTTCATTTTACAAGCATTTTACTAAGCACTTTCCCAGGTGGTGCTAGTGGTAAAGAACCTGCCTGCTAACATGGAGATGTAAGAGATGTGGGTTCAATCCCTGGGTCGGGAAGATCCCCTGGAGGAGGGCTCAGCAACCCACTCCAGTATTCTTGCCTGGAGAATCCCCATGGACAGAGAAGCCTGGCAGGCTACAGTCCACAGGGTTGCAAAGATTTGGACAGGACTGAAGTGACTTTGCATGCACACTACTCATAAAATAGGAAAAGAAATAAATGTTTTCTTCCTTTCTGCCATTGCCAACTTCTGTGACAGATAATTCCTCAAATCAACCTCATATTGTATTATTTTCTCTATTTTCCAGAGGAGAAAACAGGGTCTCCAAAATACGAAGCTAAGTTACATGTTCGAGGTCACTCAGCTTGAAAACAGCTGATTTTGGCTTTAGGTTCCAGTGTCTCTGTCTCTACACTCCAGACCTTCTTTCACTCCAAAGGGAAAAGCAATGCGCTCTCTGCCCTTAGGAAGTTAACAGTTTGGTGCTGAGATTCAAAGCAGCATTGATCAAATTCCATATGAGAATGAGGGGTAAAATTAAAATGTCATGAGTTCAGAGGGTGCCAGAGCAATTGTAGTGGTTTAATTGCTAAGTCATGTCCAACTCTTTGGGACCCCATGGACTGTAGCCCACCAGGCTCAGCTGTCCATGGGATTTCCCAGGACAGAATACTGGAGTGGATTGCTATTTCCTTTTCCAGGGAATCTTCCTGACCCACGGGTTAAGTCTCCTGCATTGCAGGTGGACTCTTTACCGTCTGAACTACCAATTAGCCAGTAGAAATTTTACAATGGGTGGGCAGAGGCTGAGAGGTCTAAGTTGACTCCTTTCTCATGGGGGCAAACTGCATCCCACCCAGTGCAGTGGAAAGGGCCAAGATGCTTTAGGCCACCCCTAGAGCATCCGTGCTCTGATGCTTCAGCACATGCCTTTTCCCACGCTGAAACCTGCCTTTTTCAGACCCAGCTAGGCATAGCCAAATAGGTAAGAACCCTTTGTATTTATTTATTTTTTAAGGTAGGTAAGTTTCTCGGTAGTTTTAAAAATAAGATTTGTTTCTTATCTGATTATGAAATTGGCACATATTTTTTAGCAGGAAACTTCAGAAACTAAAGGTGAAAATAAAATTAACTTGAAAAGCTACCATGCAGAGAAAGAGATTTACTGATAACACTTAAGTATATTGAAAATATAGGTAAGAATTTTCAACATCAATCAGACTTTAAAAGGTGGCAAACTATAAACTGAGTCAAATCACTCCTGACTTCAACAGAAATGAATCCTAGCATCCACAAGACATGGTCACTCTGACTCACACACTACCTTCCCAGATGGCTGACACCTACAAGCTTCAGCTATGGCTTAGGGTTGTTTACTTTCTTTCACTCAGTTCAAATTAAAGGCAATTTCATATTTGACTTTGGATGACTTCCAAAGGGACTTCAGCCTAGACCCAGGAAAGCATGTAAGTAGAAGATATGAAATAATTCTCTTGAGATCATTTGCAAAGGAGAAAAGAGTCCTTGTCTTAAGAGTTTAGGACACACTCTCAGCCTCATGTAAGTAGAGTCCGTGACTTCGGCCCTCTGAGCCCCATACCTTGCTTCCACTGTTTCTCGATCTTTTGACGGTAGAATGCGTAGCATTTGTCCAGGGCCCGTAAGTAGCACTGGATGGAGAGCTTCCCATCCACCAGTGGGTACTCTGAAGTCACATCTGGTTTGTAGAAGTCGTACACATTCTCCATGTGGGTTCCTCTAAGCCCTGGTGAGGCACACAGAGGGATTCAGAAACTGCACAGTGCAGCCCACATTGAGCAGAGAGGGTGGGAAATCCCTGTACAAGCAACCCCCTGGTCTTTATCTGTCTCATGCCCTAAGCCCAAGGCCTACTGATTATCCCTCAGGTGTTCAAAGGGAGTTAATTAGATGAATGTCTTTTTATAAGTGAGATGTATATTTCTATTTCCACACCTATATGGGCTTAAAGAAATCTGGAACAGACTCCAAAAGTCTCAAAGGAAAGCTCTTACTTTATATCCAACTATTTTCTTTTATTTTCAGTGGTCAGTTTAGCTCCCAAAGGGTCCTTGTCAGCAGCACAAATGCCATTCAATCCAAACACCATTATCCTGATGTGTGATGGTATAGATGAAGCCACCTTGCTGATCCTTCTCTTCCCTTTCTCCCTGCCCTCTGCTCCCCAGTCTAGTCTTTTGAAGGCAAGCAGTTTCATCCTCAAGTCCATACTTCAGCCCTGAATATTCCAGTTGGAATTAAGAGCTAAGAGCTAAGCATTTGGCCATGCCATGCAGTCCCCGGGTACCGTGCTTACTGTACAGTGTACTACGAACCTCTCTCGAGGACCAGAGGGGCCTCGGGCCCAACCAGCATTGCCACAGCTCCAGCCCCGCCTGTGGGGCGAGCGTTACCACTGGGGTAGACTGCGATGTCCCCACAGACCACCAGTGCATAGCGACCTGTAAAGAGAAAAGAAATAATTATTATTACTGCCAAATCTCCAGTAGAGTGAAAGTCTCCTCTATGCCAGGCACAATTTTAGGTCCTGGCAATACATCACTGAACCAAAATAAAAATTCCTACCCACGTGAAACTTACACTCTAGTGAAGTGTAAATGACATTGCATTGGAAATGCAATGTCAAAACTCAGTGTTCTCTGACTCAAGCTGTAAAAATTCCTCATTTATTCAACAAAAAATTCATAAATCAGCACTTTTTAGGTTTGTACTCTTTGTAGTGCTATAGTGGAAATTCTTTCCAAATCACAGAAGGCCAAAGGATGGGAAGGAAACTAATATTTGAAATCCTAGACACCAGTTATCTTCAAACAATCCTTTAAACAATCCATTGAGTCAGGTAATGTCCACATTTGTAGAGGACGACATTGCCTTCCAGAGAATTTAGGTAATTTGTCTAAGGTCACCCATTTAGTGAATATGGAATTTTGTATTCAAACTCAGTTCTGACTGGATCCTAAACAAGGTGCTTTGAAAAATCGAGTACCACTTTCTTTGTGAGAAGAATTAATGTTCAGAAGGCAATGGCACCGCACTCCAGTAGTCTTGCCTGGAAAATCCCATGGACAGAGGAGCCTGGTGGGCTGCAGTCCATGGGGTCGCTGGGAGTTGGACACGATTGAGCGACTTCACTTTCACTTTTTACTTTCATGCATGGGAGAAGGAAATGACAACACACTCCAGTGTTCTTGCCTGGAGAATCCCAGGGACGGAGGAGCCTGGTGGGCTGCTCTCTGTGGGGTCGCACAGAGTCGGACACGACTGAAGCGACTTAGCAGCAGCAGCAGCAACCACATTTAATGTAGATGATCAATGAAACTACTTCTATAATGGGCAGATGATTATTCAATAAATAATTGTTGTCTTGAGTATTAGTTGTTACTTCTTCATTTAGTACTGCTTGCTCCTAAACGTGGGTATGTGGAAAAGACACGGCAGTACTTTTAGTATTCTTCCTAACCTGTCAGAAACAGTTATCTGCTCTTTATAGACAAGGGAATTGGGGCCCAGAGAACTTAAGTCACTCGCCTAAAGTCACACAGCTAATAGATGATGGGATAAGGATTTAGTCAGAATTCCAACCCAAATTTGCTGAAACCCAAGAATTTTCTGTTAAGACTGTTTAACCACGCCAACAAAACAGTATTTTTTCTCCCCAATTTTATATGTATGAATATAAAAATAATACATAAAAGTATAAGATAAATATATAATAAATAAACATAATATATATAAACAAAATTTATATGTTATATAAAATTTGGAAACTCTAGAAGAGTATTTATTAATACAAGCCATTAAGGAAGAGACCAGTGAATTTGATTATCTAAAAATGAAAACCTTCTATCAGAAATACAAAAGACAAACTGGTGATGTATTTATAATACAGCCAACAAAAAATTATTTTCCTTCATAGATAAATGTCTCATCAGAAAGGTATATAATAGGAAAATGGCCAATAAACATCATAAAAATATCAAAATTCTCTTATAATAAAAGGAAAATCAGTGATACTATACTTTACTTATTAAGCTGACAAAGATTAGAAAGTTTGAAGTTAGTACATTCCAACAATATAGTAGTACTTTTTGAAGAGCAATTTGGCACATTCTATCAAACTTTTTAATTAAACGATCCTGCAATTCCACTTCTAGGAATCTATTCTTACAACATATAGTTATGAGCATGCAAAGCTACTGTCTTAAATATTAACACTTTTTATAATAATTGCAAAAAATATACAACAATTTAAATATCCATCTATATGGGACTAAGGTTTGGTGTACCCATCAATAGAATTTATAATGTCTTTTAAAAGAATGAGGTAGACCTTATATGTATCTAGAGATATCTATAGAATAACCTCTAAGACATAGTAAAGATGAGGAATAATGTGTGCAATGTTAAAAAATGAGTAGATAAGTACAGGCTTACAGGTACATACATAGAAAATTTCTGAAAGAATCCATGGAAACTATGAGGATTAAATTCTGGAAATTGGTAATGGGGTAGCAAAATAAATTTTTTCTTTACTTGGAACCCTTTTGTCTATCTATGTACACACACACATATATACATATATGCTGTAGGTTTCATTTACCTTCATAATAAAAGGCGAGGAAAAATGAGGTCTCTCAGGTAGTTCAAGCCAGTACCACTCTCTCCTTCCCTCATACCCTGCTGTCTCTTTGGAGTGGTTCAAAACTTCTTGGTGCACTCCAGAACCACCTGCTTCCTTTGAAAGGTCCCAGGTGGATGGTTGGCCATTTCAGAAGCAGAAATCACATCTACACTGGCCTTGTCTGGTCTTGGAGGTTGCCATTAGGCTCAAACTTAAATATGCTTTTTGTGAAAGTACAGACTAACAATTCACTTCATAATGTTTGTTTAATATTTTTCCCAAGAAGATAACAGATTAAAGAAGGATGCATTTGCAGCTCTCTCCTGTGGAATACACAACCATTCAGCAGAATCTATTCATTTGAAATGACATGCTTAAAGCTGATAATGCCCCCAAATATAGGCTCTGATTCTTCACTAAAGGCTGGTGAGTGTCCCTTTAATTTGTATTCTCTAACCTAATGCTTGGTTTGACAGACTGGTGGTGTTGGTAGTGGGGTTGCTGGAGAAGTAATAATACAAATACCAAGCAAGAGCACTATAAGGACAGATTTGAGGATGTAGAGTCTGGAACATCGCAAATCAATGGAACTATTAATGGTGAGGCCATGCAGGGCAATCGGAAAAACACTAAATGGGTGTGTGGAATTGTACTGCCTTGCTGCACAAACAGAGAAAAATCCTTAAACTCTTCTTGGCCTCTATGTGGAGTACTGGATTAGATAATCTCTAAGGTCCCCACCAACATCGAGATTTCATAATTAATTTTTAAATTAATGCTTATTATGGTTTCTAAAGTTTTAAGTTCTAGTTTCCAACTTAGTAAATGGAGGGCCTTGTCTGTCCAGGAACTGTTTTCTCACATCTCCATTAATACCATGTTTAATCCTATCAGCCCTGGAAAGCAGGTAGGCAAATAAAAACTTCGAGTCTCGCAGAGGTTAAGGGACTTGTCATTAGTTACTGATAAAGCTAGGTTTCTAATTCTCCTAGGAACCAGGTGAGGGAGAGAGGGTAGAAATACCCTGTGTCATAGTCTATCCTGTGATTCTTTGGGTCTATTTTTACCAGGGTGCTTTCTCCTTAACACCTACACTTGTTTAAATCTTTTAACATCACCAATCTCTTTGTCTCTTAGAGACTTATGAGAAACCTTAAAGAAACAGGAACACTGAAGTGGGAAATACACTGAATTTGGTTTGGTTTCTTGTTCCCGCCACACACAACATGTAAATTATTAGATTCTCCATTTTTTTTATCCATAAAACAGGTATGATATCCACTTTCTAGGGTGTGATGAAGACTCAGTGAATAGCTATGTGAACATGCTCCCTGAGTAACTGTAAGAAACCATCCAAGTCTGAGGGGTTGATGTCACTGTGGTTGTTGGATGATCACAACAGCTGTGTGTGTGATGTATCCTTTCTTTGGTGGATGAACCTACCCGGGGAACAGAGAAGCAAAACTGAGGCTTCAGCATCTACCCCAGCTCGCTTCTTACATAAGGCCTCTGGCAGTACATACCATCCCAGGAGCTGGATTCCATCCAGTTGGCAGCATTGAAGAGGGAGGCAGTGCCACCATAGCAGGCATTGGTGGTATCTATGCCCTCAATGTCAGTGTTGCCTGAATCCTGGAAGAGCTCCATAAGCACTGTTTTGACAGCCTTGGACTTATCGATGATGGTCTCAGTGCCCACTTCCAGGCGGCCCACAGAGTCCCAGGGGAGCTGCGTGCGCTCCATCAGCTGTTGCACCACCGTCAGGCACAGGGAGTTGACATCCTCCTGGACTGAGCAGAAGCCCATCTGGGTCTGGCCCAAGCCCACGGTGTACCTCCCTGCCTCCACTTTGTTAAACTTCTCCAGCTCTGTTTGGTCCACGTATTGGGCTGGAAAGTAGACCTCCATGGCAAGAATACCCACATCCTTTGGCCAAGTATCTGTTTTGGCCAAGGGGACAGCCGGAACTGTAGAAAAACTGTAACAGAGAAAACAATCAAAATTCCGTGAATGGTCTCTAGCTAGTTTCCTTAAAAGACAATACAGCAATCATTTCATTCATTTTTTAAAATATATTTTGAAGATATGAGATAGATACAAATTTAGGATTGTTCTATTTTTAGCAGATGAATACAAATTTAGAATTGCTGTATTTTTCTGTTTAATTTACCCTTTTATCCTTGGTAACTGTCCCTTTGGTATTTTTATGGCTAAATACATGTGGAACAAGCAAAGGCTGTGGGAATATAGAAGGCTGACGGGCAAATTCTATTTTTTCTTTTTAATTTTTGCCTATACCCTGTGGCATGTGGGACCTTAATGCCCCGACCAGGAATCAAACTCACACCCTCTGCCTTGGAAAGCAGAGTCTTAACCACTGAACCTCCAGGGAAGTTCCAAGGGCAATTCTAAATGGAAACAGAGAAAAAGTGGAGAAAGGGTCAGTAAGGAGGGAAGAGATAAACTTTCTTTCCTGGACCCACCACCCCTTTTCAATCTGGATTCCTAATCCGCCTGGAGATCTGCAATTTCTCTTTCTAGCTAGCAGTAAAGAACTCACCAAGCACATCTTCCATTGTTTCATATAAAAGTACCTGAAAGCTGGTTACTTTAGAAATATTTTTAATTTTCCAGATGTTGAAAGCAAGGCAAACATTGGTGAAGTGTTATGCCCAGGGTAACTTCTTAGTCTCTCATGTGTTAGAAATATTCTGCCCTGGGTCTTCCCTTGTGGCTCAGTGGATAAGAATCCACCTGCCAATGCAGGGAACATGGGTTTGGTCCTTGCTCCGGGAGTATCCTTCCTGCTGCCCAGCAACTAAGCCAGTGCCTAACTACTGAGCTTGTGCTCTAGAGCCCAGGAATGGAAGTTACTGAGCCCACAGGCTGCGACTATTGAAGCTCCAGTGCCCTGGAGCTTGTGCTCCGCAACAAGAGAAGCCACCGCAATCAGAACCTTGCTCACTGCAGAGAAGAATAGACCCCACTCACCACAATTAAAGAAAGCCTGAGAGCAGCAATGAAGACCCAGTGCCGCCAATAAATGCATGAATCTTTTTTTTTTTTTTTAAGAAATATTCTGTCCTTTCAGTCCTGAGTGCCGCCAGATTCCTTTGACTTGCATCTGGCTACAGAATTCTTGATGGTGGAAGTGATACAACGGCTCTGCAGGCTTATCAGTTTAGCTCTATGCCACAGAAATTGTAGTTCAGATGGAATGTATCCATCCATCATCCTTAGGACTCAGGGCTTCTCTTAACGCCAGTTTTTCTGTAACACAGGTCATTTTGAAGGACTGCTGGGAGGCAAAAAGTGGATCATGTGATCACAAGATAGTGAGTCTAAGTGATAAATGCTTATTCCTATCAGACAAGGGAAGATCGAAGTTTAGTTCTCTGCCCTATTTATTTGGTGCCACTCAAATAAGTGGAGTCTATACTCTCAAATGTTTGTGGAGGAGCTCCCAGTACTAGGAACTAATAGCTAGCCGGATCTCAGTCCTGTGCTTGACTGGATTTCCCCTCATCCTCATTCTCTCTATGTCTTCTCTAAGCTCACTCCATTCCTCTCCCCAGTGAGAAATCTCAAGTATCAAGGAAAGGTTCCAAGAATAAGTCTCTTGGTAACTTTTGTAACTGTCTTTGTAGGAGATTATTACTTGGAAATAGATTCCAGAGCCTTGAAGAAAAGATGTAGATGTTTCCAGAAACATAAGAGTACAGGAGTTAAGAGTATGCATCTAATCATGTACTTTCTGTGAATGATAATACATATATATATGCATTAATATACAATATTTGTTGTTCTCTTTCTGATTTAATTCACTCTGTATAACAGACTATAGGTCCATCCACGTCTCTACAATGACCTTATTTCATTCCTTTTAGCTGCTGAGTAAAGACCCTGATGCTGGGAAAGATTGAGGGCAGGAGGAGAAGGGGATGACAGGATGAGATGGCTGGATGGCATCACCGACTCAATGGACATGAGCTGGGTAGGCTCCGGGAGTTGGTGACAGACAGGGAGGCCTGGCATGCTGCAGTTCATGGGGTTGCAGAGTCGGACACGACTGAGTGACTCAACTGAACTGAACTGAATATTTATAGAGAATGGGCTTGTGGACACAGCAGAGGGTCAGGGGAAGGAAGGTTGAGACGAACTGGGAGATTAGGATCGACACATACACTACCATGTGTATAATAGCTAGCTAGTGGGAATGTGCTGTTTAGCACAGGGAGCTCAGCTCTGCACTCTGTGATGACCTAGAGGGGTGGGATGGAGCGGGGTGAGAAAGAGGCTCAAGAGGGAGGATATATATGTATACATATAGCTGATTCACTTCATTGTACAGCAGAAACTTACTCAACATTGTAAAGCAATTACACTCCAATAAAAAAGAATACTATAAAGACACGAACATAGAGAACAATATATGGATACCAAGGAGGAAAAGAGGCATGGGATGAGTTGGGAGATTGGGATTGACACCATTGAAACTATATATAAAATAGGTAACTAATGAGAGCCTACTGTATACCATGGGAAACTCCACTCAATACTCTATGGTGATCTAAATGGGAAGGAAATCCAAAAAAGAGAGTATACATGTATGTGTATAGCCAATTCACTTTGCTGTACAACAAAAACTAACACAGCATAACAACTATACGCCAATAAAATTTTTTTTAAATAAATAATTAGAAAGCAAACAATAGCTTTGTTTAGTATAAAACTGGTTTTGTTCTGGTGTTGCTTGGTTCAAGAACATGCACCAAACTTCTTTTTCTTTATTCCCTCTCGCTTCTTTTGTGTCTCAAAATTAGTTATTACATGCTAGGCACTGTGCCATGGAGGGCTGTGGGGGTGGAGGGAATGGGAAGAAAGAAGGCAAGGTTCTTGGGAGCCTCCTCAACCAGTGGGAGGAATGAGATAAGCACATACATACTATGTAACCCAGCTGAGAGTCAGAATGTGCTAAAGGTCACAGAAAAACCCACAGGAGTTCAAAGGAAGCAGAGATCTGTGTGTGGGAGGATCAGGAATGGTTTCAAGGAAGGGACTAGATCTGAAGTCAACCTTGATGCGTGAGTCGAGTTTCTGCTGATGAAGAATTGGCAGGGGGGCTACAGAGGCAGTGCCATAGCAGGTGGTGATTGACCAGGTGAGGATACCTGGAGCAGAGAGTGAAGGGGAGCAGGGGGATAACACAGGAGAAAAGCAGGTGGGGAGCCATGAAGTGGAGGGCACAGTTCTCCCTTAATTTTAAAGGTGGTGAAGCCCTCCGGGTTATGGAGCAGTCCTTCTGGTAGATTTAGAGCCGATGCAGGTTGGGTTAGAGGGAACAGACACACAGAGAAAAGGAGAGCCATAAGGAGCACTCTTAATACCCATCAGGCCATGGAAAATGGGTTGAACCATGCGTACACTAAAAGGGAAATGTGAACCCTGATTCCAAGTGTTTGAACCCAGCAGGTCAGAACTGGGGCAGGCTGGTGAGGACTGAGGTCTGTCTCCTGGAGGGCAGCCAATGATTGCTTATTGAAACAAGCAGGGAGGAGCCAAGATGGCGGAGGAGTAGGACGGGGAGAACACTTTCTCCCCCACAAATTCAGCAAAAGAGCATTTAAACGTCGAGTAAATTCCACAAAACAACTTCTGAATGCCGGCAGAGGACATCAGGCACCCAGAAAAGCAACCCAACTCTTCGAAAGGAGGTAGGAAAAAATATTAAAAACAAAAAAAAAAGAGACAAAAGAGGGAGGGACGGAGTTCCGTCCCGGGAAGGGAATCTTAAAAAGAGAGAAGTTTCCAAACATCAGGAAACCTTCTCACTGCCGAATCTGTGCCGAGCTTTGGAAGCACAGAGGGCAACATAACAGGGAGAAAAAATAAATAAACAATTTAAAACTCGCAGATTGCGAGCCCTACAGTAACTCCCCCAGCAGAGAAGCAGCGCAGACGCCTGCATCCGCCATTAGCAAACCGGGGCCGGGCAGGGAGGCGCGCCGTGGGCTGCATCGCTGAGAGTAAGAATCTGGCCTGAATACCCTGAGCGCTATCTGAGCGAAATAATTTGGGCTAGCAAACCAG
>NW_011494818.1:2494373-2495035 GCF_000754665.1 Bison bison bison | reverse complement strand
CAAGAATAACACAGAAGAACTAGTACAAAAAAAGATCTTCACGACCCAGATAATCATAATGGTGTGATCACTCACTTAGAGCCAGACATCCTGGAATGTGAAGTCAAGTGGGCCTTAGGAAGCATCACTACGAGCAAAGCAAGTGGAGGTGAGGGAATTCCAGGTGAGCTATTTCAAATCCTAAAAGATGATGCTGTTAAAGTGCTGCACTCAATATGCCAGCAAATTTTGAAAACGCAGAAGTGGCCACAGGACTGGAAAAGGTCAGGTTTCATTCCAATCCCAAAGAAAGGCAATGCCAAAGACTGCTCAAACTACTGCACAAGTGCACTCATCTCACATGCTAGCAAAGTAATGCTCAAAATTCTCCAAGCCAGACTTCAGCAATACATGAACCATGAACTTCCAGATGTTCAAGCTGGTTTTAGAAAAGGCAGAGGAATGAAAGATCAAATTGCCAGCATCTTCTGGATCATTGAAAAAGCACGAGAGTTCCAGAAAAACATCTATTTCTGCTTCATTGACTATGTCAAAACCTTTGCTTGTATGAATCACAATAAACTGTGGAAAATTCTTCAAGAGATGGGAATACTAGACCACCTGACCTGCCTCTTGAGAAACCTATATGCATGTCAGGAAGCAACAGTTAGAACTGGACATGG
>NW_011494818.1:2492382-2494273 GCF_000754665.1 Bison bison bison | reverse complement strand
GTGTGTGTGTGTGTGTGTGTGTGTGTGTGTGTGTTAGTTCTAGAAGGTCATGTAGGTGTTCAAAGAACTGTCAACTTCAGCTTCTCAGACATTTTTAATTGGGACATAGACTTGGATAATTGCTACATTGAATGGTTTGCCTTGGAAACAAATTGAGATTATACTGTTGCCTTTGAGATTGCAACCAAGTAGTGCTTTTCTGACTCTTTTCTTGACTATGCAGTCTAACCCATATCTTCCAAGGGATTCTTGCCCACAAAAGTAGGTATAAGAGTCATCTGAGTTAAATTTGCTCATTCTTGTCCATTTTAGTTCTTTGATTCCTAAAATGTTGATATTCACTTTTGCCATCTCCTGTTTATCCACATCCAATTTATCTTGAGTCATGGACCTAACATTCCAAGCTCTTATGCAATATTGTTCTTTATAGCATTGGACTTTATTTTCACCATCAGACAGATCCACAGCATCTTCATTCATGCTTTGGCCCAGCAGCTTCATTCATTCATTTTGGAGCTCATAGTAATTTCCCTCTGTTCTTCCCCATGAACATATTGGACACCTTCCAACCTGGGGGTCTCATCTTCCAGTGTCATGAATTTTTGCATTTTCTTACTGTTCTTGGGGTTCTCTAGGCAAGAATATGGGAGTGATTTGCCATTCCCTCTTTCAGTGGTCCACATTTCATCAGAAATCTTCACTTTGACTCATTCATCTTGGATGGCCCTGCATGGCATGATTCATAACTTCATTGAGTTTCACAAGCCTATTCTCCATGACAAGGCTGTGATCCATGATGGGTATTACATGGTAGACTCTGTTCTAAAATATGGATAATTGATGCTCATATATGACAAGCACTTTATATCTCATGTAATCTATATTCTACTAGAAAGAAATGAAAATTGGAGAAATTAAGTTTAGTAGGTTGCCTGTGAGAGGCACTAAGAAAAATGAAGCAAGGGGAGAGATTAGGAAATTTTGGAGATAGGTTTTATAATGTCAGATTATGGTGCTCAATTATACCATTTAACAAGTCACATATGAACAAATATTTGGAAGGTCATGAGAGTGTGCAACCTTTTAGAACTAACACCCAAAAAAGATGTCTTTTTCATTATAAGGACTGGAATGCAAAGGTAGGAAGTCAAGAAACACCTGAAGTAACAGGCAAATTTGGCCTTGGAGTACAGAATGAAGCAAGGCAAAGGCTAATAGTTTTGCCAAGAGAACGCATTGGTCATAGCAAACACCCTTTTCAAACAACACAGGAGAAGGCTCTACACATGGACATAACCAGATGGCCAACACCAAGATCAGACTGATTATATTCTTTGCAGCCAAAGATGGAGAAGCTCTATTCAGTCAGCAAAAACAAGGCTGGGAGCTGACTGTGGCTCAGATCATGAACTACTTATTGCCAAATTCAGAATTAATTTGAAGAAAGTGGGGAAAACCAATAGATCATTCAGGTATGACCTAAATAAAGTCTCATATAATTATACACTGGAAGTGAAAAATAGGTTTAAGGCACTAGATCTGATAGACAGAGTGCCTGATGAACTATGGACCGAGGTTCATACATTGTACAGGAGACAGGGATCAAGACCATCCGCAAGAAAAAGACATGAAAAAAAGTAAAATGGCTGTCTGAGGAGGCCCTATAAATAGCTGTGAAAAGAAGAGAAAATAAAAGAAAAGGAGGAAATAAAAGATGTACCCATTTGAATGCAGAGTTCCAAAGAATAGCAAGTAGACATAAGAAAGCCTTTCTCAGTGATCAGTACAAAGAAATAGAGGAAAACAGTAGAGTGGGAAAGACTAGAGATCTCTTCAAGAAACTGAGAGATACCAAGGGAACATTTCATGCAAAGATGGGTTCAATAAAGGA
>NW_011494818.1:2488588-2489048 GCF_000754665.1 Bison bison bison | reverse complement strand
CATGTATACTATCATGTATGAAACGAGTCGCCAGTCCAGGTTCAATGCACGATACTGGATGCTTGGGGCTGGTGCACTGGGACGACCCAGAGGAATGGTATGGGGAGGGAGGAGGGACGAGGGTTCAGCATGGGGAACACATGTATACTTGTGGCGGATTCATTTCGATATTTGGCAAAACCAATACAATATTGAAAAGTTTAAAAACAAAATAAAATAAATAAATTAATTAATTAATTAAAAAAAAAATTTAAAGAAAATTAATTTGAAGAAATCCTCTACTGCTGCTGCTAAGTCGCTTCAGTCGTGTCGGACTCTGTGCGACCCCATAGACGGCAGCCCCCCAGGGACTGCCTGGTCCATCCCTGGGATTCTCCAGGCAAGAGTATTGGAGTGGGTTGCCATTTCCTTTTCCAATTCATGAAAGTGAAAAGTGAAAGTGAAGTCGCTCAGTCTTGTC
>NW_011494818.1:2488166-2488488 GCF_000754665.1 Bison bison bison | reverse complement strand
TATCACATGTGAAACGAATTGCCAGTCCAGGTCCGATGCAGGATACAGGATGCTTGGGGCTGGTGCATGGGGATGACCCAGAGGGATGGTATGGGGAGGGAGGTGGGAGGGGGGTTTCAGGATTGGGAACACATGTACACCTGTGGCAGATTCATGTTGATGTATGGCAAAACCAATACAATATTGTAAAGTAATTAGCCTCTAATTAAAATAAATAAATTAAAAAAAAAAACAAAAACAGTCTTATGGACTCTAAGGAGAGGGAGAGGGTGGGAAGATTTGGGAGATGCCACTGAAACATGTATACTATCATGTATGAAAC
>NW_011494818.1:2476031-2488066 GCF_000754665.1 Bison bison bison | reverse complement strand
ATGACTATAGTAAAGTTGCAGGATATAAAATCAACACACAGAAATCCCTTGCATTCCTATACACTAATAATGAGAAAACAGAGAGAGAAATTAAGGAAACAATTCCATTCACCATTGCAACGGAAAGAATAAAATACTTAGGAATATATCTACCTAAAGAAACTAAAGACCTATATATAGAAAACTATAAAACACTGGTGAAAGAAATCAAAGAGGACGCTAACAGTCTGTTGTTTCATGTCCAGTTCTAACTGTTGCTTCCTGACCTGCATATAAGTTTCTCAAGAGGCAGATCAGGTGGTCTGGTATTTCCATCTGTTTCAGAATTTTCCACAATTTATTGTGATCCACACGGTCCAAGGCTTTGGCCTAGTCAATAAAGAAGAAATAGATATTTTTCTGGAACTCTCTTGCTTTTTCCATAATCCAGCAGATGTTGGTAATTTGACCTCTGGTTCCTCTGCCTTTTCTAAAACCAGCTTGAACATATGGAAGTTCAGGGTTCACGTATTGCTGAAGCCTGGCTTGGAGAATTTTAAGCATTACTTTACTAGCATGTGAGATGAGTCAATTGTAAGGTAGTTTCCCACTCCAGTATTCTTGCTTGGAAAATCCCATGGACGGAGGAGACTGGTAGGCTACAGTCTATGGGGTCGCAAAGAGTTGGACACGACTGAGTGACTACACTACATTTCTTCTTTTAAGCATTCTTTGGCATTGCCTTTCTTTGGGATTGGAATGAAAACTGACCTTTTCCAGTCCTGTGGCCACTGCTGAGTTTTCCATATTTGCTGGCATATGAATGCAGCACTTTCACAGCATCATCTTTCAGGATTTGAAACAGCTCAACTGGTTTTCCATCACCTCCACTAGCTTTGTTTGTAGTGATGCTTTCTAAGGCCTACTTGACTTCACATTCCAGGATGTCTAGCTCTAGGTGAGTAGTCACACCATTGTCATTATCTGGGTCCTGAAGATCTTTTTTGTACAATTCTTCTCTGTATTCTTGCCACCTCTTCTTAATATCTTCTGCTTCTGTTAGGTTCATCCCATTTCTGTCCTTAATTGAGCCCATCTTTGCATGAAATGTTCCTTTGGTATCTCTAATTTTCTTGAAGAGATCTCTAGTCTTTCCCATTCTGTTGTTTTTTATCTATTTCTTTGCATTGATCCCTGAGTAAGGCTTTCTTATCTCTCCTTGCTATTCTTTGGAACTCTGCATTCAAATGAGTATATCTTTCCTTTTCTCCTTTGCATTTTGCTTCTCTTCTTTTCACAGCTATTTGTAAGGCCTCCTAAGACAACCATTTTGCTTTTTTCCATTTATTTTTTTGGGAGTTGGTCTTGATTCCTGTCTCCTGTAAAATGTCATGAACCTCCATCCATAGTTCACCAGGCACTCTGTCTATCATATTTAGTCCCTTTTTTCACTTCCACTGTATAATCATAAGGGGTTTGATTTAGGTCATACCTGAATGGTCTAGTGGTTTTATCCAGTTTCTTCAATTTAAGTCTGAATTTGGCAATAAGGAGTTCATGATCTGAGACACAGTCAGCTCCTGGTCTTGTTTTTGCTGAGTGTATAGAGCTTCTCCATCTTTGGCTGCAATGAATATAATCAATGTGATTTCAATGTTGACCATCTCATGATGTCCATGTGTAGAGTTTTGTGTTGTTGGAACAGGGTGTTTGCTATGACCAGTGTATTCTCTTGGCAGAACTCTATTAGCCTTTGCCTTGCTTCATTCCGTATTCCAAGGCCAAATTTGCCTGTTACTCCAGGTGTTTCTTGACTTCCTATTTTGCATTCCATTCCCCTATAATGAAAAGGACATATTTTTTGGGTGTCAGTTCTAGAAGGTCTTGTAGGTCTTCATCGAACTGTTCAACTTCAGCTTCTTCAGCGTTACTGGTTGTGGAATAGACTTGAATTACTGTGATATTGAATGGTTTGCCTTGGAAACAAGGAGATCATTCTGTTGTTTTTGAGATTGCATCCAAGTACTGCATTTTGGACTTTTTTGTTGACCATGATGGCTACTCCATTTCTTCTAAAGGATTCCTGCCCACAGTAGTAGATATAATGGTCATCTGTGTTAAATTCACCCATTCCAGTCCATCTTAGTTCACTGATTCCTAGAATGTCAATCTTCACTCTTGCCATCTCCTGTTTGTCCACTTCCAATTTGCCTTGATTCCTGGACCTAACATTCCAGGATCCTATGCAATATTGCTCTTTACAGCATCGAATCTTGCTTCTATCATGAGTCCCATTCACAACTGGGTGGTGTTTTTGCTTTGGCTCCATCCCGTCATTCTTTCTGGAGTTATTTCTCCACTGATCTCCAGTAGCATATTGGTCACCTACTGACCTGGGGAGTTCGTCTTTCAGTGTCCTATCTTTTTGCGTTTTCATACTCTTCATAGGGTTCTCAAGGCAAGAATACTGAAGTGGTTTGCCATTCTCTTCTCCAGTGGACCACATTCTGTCAGACCTCTCCCCCATGACCTGTCCATCTTGGGTGGCCCCATTCTGGGCATGGCTTAATTTCATTGAGTTAAACAAGGCCGTGGTCCATGTGATCAGACTGGCTAGTTGTATATGACTGTAGTTTCAGTCTGTCTGCCCTTTGATCCCCTCTCTCAATGCCTACCATCTTACTTGGGTTTCTCTTACCTTGGACGCAGGGTTTCTTTTTATGGTTGCTTCAGCAAAGTGAAACCGCTGCTCCTTACCTCCGGTGCAGGGTAGTTCCTTGGGCGTGGCAGTCATGCACCATCACAGCTGCTGCACTCCTGCGGTGTTTGTGATTATGTACCTTAAAAAACGAAGATTAAAAAATGTGACTGGACAGAAAGAGAAAGACAAATACCACCTGAGATCACTTACATCTGGAATCTAAAATATGACACGAGTACCTAATCTAAGAAACAGAACAGACTCCTCACAATAGAGAACAGACTGGCAGTTGCCAGCGGTGGGATGGGAGAGTGGAGGAGGGAAGGATTAGGAGTATGTGATGAGCAGATGCAAAGTGTAATCTATAGGATGGATAAACAACAAGGTCCTACTGTAGAGCACAGTGAATTATATTAAATATTCTGTGATAAACCTCAATGGAAAAGAATGTGAAGACAAATATATGCATATGTAAAACTGAAGGTTTTTGTTGTGCCACAGAAATTAGCAGAAATATTGTAAAGCAAGTATACTTCAATAAAGTAAATAAAAAACAAACAAACCAACAAAAACATGGGAACAAACCACCACTGGAACTGAAGTTTAACTGTACTCAAAACAATTAAGATGATACTGATCAGATCACCTATGACTAATTCTAAGATGAGTGTCAGAAAATCTTGGTCATCTCTGTCAACAATGTGCAACCCCAAATTTACATCCTTAATGTGGTCTAGGAAACTATCTCATAGTAACTTGTGTTTAAAGTATTTCTGCCCTCATCATCTGGTGACAGATAAAGCAAGCACTAACCCATAATGGGAAAGGTATATCTATTGTAGACCTCCAGAAATACTTGCAGAAATATTTCCAAAGCAGTAAATAGCATAGTGGTGGAAATGTTTTAAACTTTCCATTTGAAAAGTGTACATATAAGAACCGCAAGGAGAAAGAGAAATTCTAGGTTTCTGTTAGATTGACAACTAAAAGTAAGTACTAGAGAAAAGATTGAGAATATAGGAGAACATTAACATTTTATAATAAATTCCAAAAAATGCACACAAGGATGCAGGAATAGGAGACAGGTAGGAGATGGAAAGAAATTAAGAACAGTTAATTTGTGGTGATTGTCTGGGAATCATGCAATTCTTATAGTAAGTAACAGAACCTCAGGATATCAAATAGTCTGTTCTTGATGAATCTTGATGATTTTAAGGTACAAAGCTATAGTGTCTGTGCATGCAGAGACTTTTAGGAGCATATGTGTTTCTGGGGTTGGGGACCCTAGCTTGACTTTTTCTAAAATAGGATCAGAACAATCTTATACTCCAAGTTTCACAACTGTCTCTTACCTTTTATTGTTAACGGCTGAAGTGAGGGTGGGGGAGAATGGAATGTGGGATGTCTTACTCCTGCTCTGGGCTTCTTCCTTACTCTCAAATTTGGGGAAATGGCATGACACCACAGAATTCTCTAGACTCCTAAATGGAATTCTAAAATATATTCTAGATATTTTTATTACTCTTTTATTATTCTAAATATTTTTATTAAAATGATTTTTAAACTATTTTCTACTGTTTTTGCTTATGTCTAAAATGTAATTGGCTTCTGTACAGTAAACTTACTCTTACAATCTTTGTAGAATTTTGGATTTTAAAAGTGTGTGTGTGTGTGTGCCTGTGCATGCTAAGTCCAACTCTTTGTAACCCAATGGACTTTACAACCCAGTAGCCCAGCAGGTTCCACTGTCCATGGGATTCTCCAGGCAAGAATACTAGAGTGGGTTGCCATGTCCTTCTCCAGGGGATCTTCTCAACCCAGGAATCAAACCAGCATCTTTTATGTCTCCTGAATTGACAGGCAGGTTCTTTATCACTAGCATCACCTGGGAAGTCCCAGCCCCAGATATGGGTGTATATATATACATATACATATATATATATATTTGATTATTTTTATGCCATTTTCATCCTGTCATAATTCCATTTTCTTGTCATTTTGTGCAGGCTAGCACCACCAGTAAAAGGCTGAAAATTAGTGGGGATGATGGACATCTTTGTTTTGCTCCTTAAGGGAATGTGCCTCTCATTTCATCACTATATGCACTTTTTTGGATAGGTATTTCTTTTGTAGCTACCACTTAGCCAGTTAGGAAATTTTCATGCTATTATGATTCAGCAATCTTTTTGTCACAAATGTTATTACATGGTTTAATATTTTCACAAATTCAAGAAAATGTATGTTGTTTTGTAGACACCAGAATTGGATTTAACTCTTTGTTCTATCACAATGTGCCTAACTGAGCATATATTTACAGGCCTATCAATCTCTCAGTCATTTTCTACTATAAGTCAGCTAATCAGGAGAAGATTTACTCAAATAAAATCACTTGTAAGAATCAACTGATCAATAAGAGTAATCAAATAATGACATCCACCATGTTCACCTCTGAAGAAGACTCTCTTGAAACTCTGATTCTTAAACTCTCTCTGTTCATTTAGCATTCTACTCTGTTCTGGGAGATTGTGACTCACTAGCTTAGGTATTCCTTACTACAGTAATCAGTGAAGTCAGTTTTTCTTATTTCAGATATAGAAGTGTCATTGTTTGAAAACTGCTTCAATTGCAATGATCATACTTAAAAAAAGCCAACTTGTTAATAAAATGAACATATATTAATAATACTATTCTAATAGAAGAAAAAAAAAAGAGGAACTAAAGAACTTGAGGGTGAAGAAGTGAAAGAGAAGGCTTAAAACTAAATATTTTTAAAAAGCTAAGATCATGGCATCTGGCCCATTACTTCACTGCAAATAAATGGGAAAAGGTGGAAGTAGTGAAAGATTTCCTCTTCTTCAGCTTTAAAATCACTGTGGACAGTGACTATAGCCATGAAATCAGAAGATATTTGCTTATTTGCAGGAAAGCTGTGACAAACCTATACAGTGTGTTGACAAGCAGAGATATTACTCTGCCAACAAAGGTCCATATAGACAAAGCTATGGTCTTCCCAGTGGTCAGGTACAGTTGTGAGAGCTGGACTGTAAAGAAGGTGGAGCAATAAAAAATTAATGTCTTCTAATTGTGGTGCTGGAAGAGACTCTCAAGAGTCTCTTGGAAAGCAAGGAGATCAAACCAATCAATATTAAGGGAAACCTACACTGAATATTCATTGGAAGGACTGATGTTGAAGTTGAAACTCCAGTATTTTGGTCATCTGATACAAAAAGCTAATTCGTTGGGTAAGTCCCTGATGCTGAGAAAGATTGAGGGCAGAAGGAGAAGAGGTCATCAGAGGATGAGATGGCTGCATAGCATCACTGAAACAATGGAGGTGAACTTGGGAAAACTTTGGGAGATGGTGAGGGACAGGGAGGCCTAACGTTCTGCAGTTCATAGGGTCACAAGGATTTGAACACCACTAGATGACTGAACGACAGAATGATCTCTGTTAGTTTCCAAAGAAAACCATAAAATATCACGGTAATCCAAGCCTATGCCCCAACCAGTAACACTGAAGAAGCTGAAGTTGAACAATTCTATGAAGACCTACAAGACCTTCTAGAACTAACACCCAAAAACGACACCCTTTTTCATTATAAGGGACTGGAATGCAAAAGTAGGAAATCAAGAAACACTGGAGTAACAGGAAAACTTGGCCTTGGAGTACAGAATTAAGCAGGGCAAAGACTAATAGAGTTCTGCCAAGAAAATGCACTGGTCATAGCAAACACCCTTTTCCAACAACACAAGAGAAGACTCTACACATGGACATCACCAGATGGTCAATACTGAAATCAGATTGATTATATTCATTGCAGCCACAGATAGAGAAGCTCTATACAGTCAGCAAAAACAAAACTGGGAGATGACTGTGTCTCAGATCATGAACTCCTTATTGCCAAATTCAGACTTAAAGAAAGTCGGGAAAACCACTAGACCATTCAGGTATGACCTAAATCAAATCCCTTATGATTATACAGTAGAAGTGAAAAATAGATTTAAGGGACTATATCTGATAGACAGAGGGCCTGATGAACTATGGATGGAGGTTCGTGACATTGGAGACAGGTATCAAGACCATCCCCATGGAAAAGTAATGCAAAAAAGCAAAATGGTTGTCTGAGGAGGCCTTACAAATAGCTGTAAAAAGAAGAGAAGTGAAAAGCAAAGGAGAAAAGGAAAGATACAAGCATCTGAATGCAGAGTTCCAAAGAATAGCAAGGAGAGATAAGAAAGCCTTCCCAAGTGATCAATGTAAAGAAATAGAGGAAAATAACAGAATGGGAAAGACTAGCAATCTCTTCAAGAAAATCAGAGATACCAAGGGAACATTTCAAGCAAAGATGGGCTCAATAAAGGACAGAATTGGTACAGACCTAACAGAAGCAAAAGATATTCAGAAGAGGTGGCAAGAATACACAGAAGAACTGTATAAAAAAGAACTTCAGGACCCAGATAATGACAATGGTGTAATCACTCACCTAAAGCCAGACATCATGGAATGTGAAGTCAAGTGAGCCTTAGAAAGCATCACGATGAACAAAGCTAGTTGAGGTGATGGAATTCCAGTTGAGCTATTCCAAATCCTGAAAGATGATGCTGTGAAAGTGCTGCACTCAATATGCCAGCAAATTTGGAAAACTCAGCAGTGGCCACAGGACTGGAAAAGGTCAGTTTTCATTCCAATCCCAAGAAAGGCAATGCCAAAGAATGCTCAAACTACCGCACAGTTGCACTCATCTACCACATTAGTAAAGTAATGCTCAAAATTCTCCAAGCCAGGCTTCAGCAATATGTGAACCGTGAACTTTCAGATGTTCAAGCTGGTTTTAGAAAAGGTAGGGGAACCAGAGATCAAATTGCCAACATCCGCTGTATCATGGAAAAAGCAAGAGAGTTCAAGAAAAAACATCTATTTCTGCTTTATTGACTATGCCAAAGCCTTTGACAGTGTGGATCACAATAAACTGTGGAAAATCTGAAAGAGATGGGAATACCAGAACACCTATGGTGCCTCTTGAGAAACCTATATGCAGGTCAGGAAGCAACAGTTAGAACTGGGCTTAGAACAACAGACTGGTTGCAAATAGGAAAAGGAGTCCGTCAAGCCTCTATATTGTCACCTTGCTTATTTAACTTATATGCAGAGTATATCATGAGAAACGCTGGGCTGGAAGAAGCACAAGCTGGAATCAAGATTGCCAGGAGAAATATCAATAACCTTAGATATGCAGATGACACCACCCTTATGGCAGAAAGTGAAGAGGAACTCAAAAGCCTCTTGATGAAAGTGAAAGTGGAGAGTGAAAAAGTTGGCTTAAAGCTCAACATTCAGAAAACTAAGATCATGGCATCTGGTCCCATCACTTCTTGGGAAATAGATGGAGAAACAGTGTCAGAATTTATTTTGGGGGACTCCAAAATCACCGCAGATGGTGACTGCAGCCATAAAATTAAAAGACGCTTACTCCTTGGAAGGAAAGTTATGACCAACCTAGATAGCATATTGAAAAGCAGAGACATTACTTTGCCAACAAAGGTCCGTCTAGTCAAGGCTATGGTTTTTCCAGTGGTCATGTATGGATGTGAGAGTTGGACTATAAAGAAAGCTGAGTGCTGAAGAATTGATGCTTTTGAACTGTGGTGTTGGAGAAGACTCTTGAGAGTCCCTTGGACTGCAAGGAGATCCAACCAGTCCATCCTAAAGGAGATCATTGCTGGGTGTTCATTGGAAGGATTGATGCTGAAGTTGAAACTCCAATACTTTGGCCACCTCATGCGAATAATTGACTCATTAGAAAAGACCCTGTTGCTGGGAGGGATTGGGGGCAGGAGGAGAAGGGGATGACAGAGGATTAGATGATTGGATGGCATCAATGACTCGAAGAACATGAGTTTGGATAAACTCTGGGAGTTGGTGATGGACAAGGAGGCGTGGCATGCTGCGATTCATGGGGTCCCAAAGAGTTGGACATGACTGAGCGACTGAACTTGATGACTCAACAACAACAGCAACAATAATGAATATAAGTTTTGGGGGTGGTTTTTTGTTTTGCTTTGATCTAGTTAATAAGCACACTTTTATTTCTAATCATAAGCATTGTAAAAATAGAGCAGTAACTGCTGCAACTGAACAGAGTCATGTGAGACCCAGCCTTTTTGGGATCTTCTTGGCTTTCCGTTCATGGTCAGAGATACTTGCAGCAATTCCGAATGTCATAGCCTCATACGATCATGTCCAGAGGCAGAAAGAGCAGTTTCCCCTCAATGTATCTGTTTGAAAAAGTAACAAATCACATGGTTCTTGTTTTTCATGTTAATCATCCATGTATTCCTGGAATCAATCAAAATTATTATTAAGGGTGCTTTGTTTTATGAATATCAAATTGATGGATTCAACTTGTTAACATTGTAATTAGGATTTTGCATCTATATTTTGAGATTGCACGTAATTGTTTCTTCTTATAGTCTTGTCAGTTTTTGTTATCAAGATGTTTTGGATTAATAATTTGAGTTTTCTGTATTTTGGAATCAATTACATGAAATTGGGAATATTTGTCACACTTTATCTGGGCTTGTTTTGGTTGGTACATTTATAACTGCTTACTTTGGTTATTTTCTTTTATAAACAAATATTTATTTGTTTTAATTGGAGGATAATTACAATATTGTGATGGTTTTGCCACACATTAACATGAATTTGCCATAGGTATACAGATGTCCCCTCCCTCCTGTAATCACTGCCACTTCCCTCCCCACCCTATCCCTCCAAGTTGTCACAGAGCATGGCTTTGGCTTTGCCAAATACATCAAACTCCCGCTGCTATTTTATATGTGGTAATGCATATGTTTCAATGCTATTCTCTTAAATCATCTCACTCTCTCCTTCTCCCACTGTGTCCAAAAGTCTGTCCTTTGTGTCTGCATTTCCTTGCTGCTGTGCCCATAGGATTGTCAGAGCCATCTTTCTATATTCTATATACATGCAATAATAGACAATATTTATTTTTCTCTTTCTGATTTACTTCACTTGTATAATAAGCTCTAGGTTCACCCACCTCAGTAGAATTGATTCAAATGCTTTCCTTTTTATAGTTGAGTAATATTCCATTGTGTATATGTACCACAACTTCCTTATCCACTCGTGCCAATGGAGATTTAAGTTGTTTCCATGTCCTAGCTGTTGCAAATAGTGCTTCATTGAACATTGGAATATATTTGTCTTTTTCAGTTCTGGTTTCCTCAAGATATTATGCCCAGTGGTGGAATTGCTGGGCCACATGGTAGTTTTATTCCTAGCTTTTTAAGGACTCTCCATACTGTTCACAATAGTGGTTGCATCAGTTTTCATTCCCACCAATAATGCAAGAGGGCTTCCTTTTCTCCACAGCCTCTCTAGCATTTATTTTTTGTAGACTTTTTGATACTGGCCATTCTGACCATGTACGATGATACCTTGTTGTGGTTTTGATTTGTATCACTCTAATAATGAGAGATGTTGAGCATCTTTTTGTGTGTTTATTATCTATCTGTATACCTTCTTTGGAGAAATGTCTGTTTAGGTCTTCTGCCCACTTTTTGACTGGGTTGTTTGTTTTTCCGTTTTTGAGCAGCATGGATTGCTTGTCCAGAAAGTAAGCATAGAAGGAACATACTACAACATAATAAATTCCATATATAACACACATACAGCAAATATTACCTTCACTGGTAAAGACCTGAAACCATTTCTTCTACAATCAGGAACAAGACAAAAACGCCGATTCATATCTCTATTATTGAACATAGTTTTCAAAATCCTAGCGACAGCAATCAGAGGAGAAAACAAAATAAAAGGAATCCAGATTGAAAAACAAGAAGTAAAATTCTTACTGTTTGCAAATAACATGATTCTCTACATAGGAAACCCTAAAGATGCTGGCTTGGCATGAAATATTCCCTTGGTATCTCTAATTTTCTTGAAGAGATCTCTAGTCTTTCCCATTCTGTTGTTTTCCTCTTTTTCTTTGCATTGATCGCTGAGGAAGGCTTTTTATCTCTCCTTGCTATTCTTTGGAACTCTGCATTCAGATGCTTATATCTTTCCTTTTCTCCTTTGCTATTTGCTTCTCTTTTTTTCACAGCTATTTGTAAGGCCTCCCCAAACAGCCATTTTTCTTTTTTTGCATTTCTTTTCCACAGGGATTGTCTTGATCCCTGTCTCCTGTAAAATGTCATGAACCTCCATCTGTAGTTCATCAGGCACTCTGTCTATCAGATCTAGTCCCTTAAATCTATTTCTCACTTCCATTGTATAATCATAAGGGATTTGATTTAGGCCATACCCGAAATGGTCTTTTCCTACTTTCTTCAGTTTAAGTCTGAATTTGGGAATAAGGAGTTCATGAACTCAGCCACAGTCAGCTCCTGGTCTTGTTTTTGGTATGTACCTAACAGAAGCAGAATATATTAAGAGGTGGCAAGGATACACAGAAGAACTGTACAAAAAAGATCTTCAAGACCAAGATAATCATGATGGTGTGATCACTCAACTAGAGTCAGACATCCTGGAATGTGAAGTCAAGTGGGCCTTAGAAAGCAACACTATGAATAAAGCTAGTTGAGGTGATGAAATTCCAGTTGGGCTATTTCAAATCCTGAAAGATGATGCTATGAAAGTGCTGCACTCAATATGCCAGCAAATTTGGAAAACTCAGCAGTGGCCACAGGACTGGAAAAGGTCAGTTTTCATTCCTATCCCAAAGAAAGGCAATGCCAAAGAATGCTCAAACTACCTCAAAATTGCACTCATCTCACATGCTAGTAAAGTAATGCTCAAAATTCTCCAAGTCAGGCTTCAGCAATACATGAACCATGAACTTCCAGATGATCAAGCTGGTTTTAGAAAAGGCAGAGGAACCAGAGATCAAGTTGCCAACATCCTCTGGATCATGGAAAAAGCAAGAGAGTTCCAGAAAACCATCTATTTCTGCTTTATTGACTATGCCAAAGCCTTTGACTGTGTGGATCACAATAAACTGTGGAAAATTCTGAAAGAGATGGGAATATCAGAACACCTGACCTGCCTCTTGAGAAGCCTATATGCAGGTCCGGAGGCAACAGTTAGAACGGGACATGCAACAACAGACTGGTTCCAAATAGGAAAAGGAGTAGGTCAAGGCTGTGTAATGTCACCCTGCTTATTTAACTTATATGCAGAGTACATCAAGAGAAACACTGGGCTGGAAGAAGCACAAGCTGGAATCAAGATTGCTGGGAGAAATATGAATAACCTCAGATATGCAGATGACACCACCCTTATGGCAGAAAGTGAAGAGGAACTCAAAAGCCTCTTGATGAAAGTGAAAGTGGC
>NW_011494818.1:2460745-2475931 GCF_000754665.1 Bison bison bison | reverse complement strand
AAGCTCAACATTCAGAAAACTAAGATTATGGCATCTGGTCCCATCACTTCATGGGAAATAGATGGGGAGACAGTGGAAACAGTGTCAGAATTTATTTTGGGGGGCTCCAAAATCACTGCAGATGGTGATTGCAGCCATGAAATTAAAAGACACTTACTCCTTGCAAAGAAAGTTATGACCAACCTAGACAGCATATTGAAAAGCAGAGACATTATTTTGCCAACAAGGGTCCATCTAGTCAAGGCTATGGTTTTTCCAGTGGTCATGTATGGATGTGAGAGTTGGACTGTGAAGAAGGCTGAGCGCTGAAGAATTGATGCTTTTGAACTGTGGTGTTGGAGAAGACTCTTGAGAGTCCCTTGGACTGCAAAGAGATCCAACCAGTTCATTCTGAAGGAGATCAGCCCTGGGATTTCTTTGGAAGGAATGATGCTAAAGCTGAAACTCCAGTACTTTGGCCACGTCATGCAAAGAGTTGACTCATTGGAAAAGACCCTGATGCTGGGAGGGATTTTGGGCAGGAGGAGAAGGGGATGACAGAGGATGAGATGGCTGGATGGCATCACTGACTCGATAGACGTGAGTCTGGGTGAACTCTGGGAGTTGGTGATGGACAAGGAGGCCTGGCGTGCTGCAATTCATGGGGTCATGAAGAGTCGGACATGACTGAGTGACTGAACTGAACTGACTGAAAGATGATGTCAGAAAATTACTAGAGCTAATCAATGGATATAGTAATGTTACAGGATATAAAATTAATACAAAGAAATCCCTAGGAATCCTATACAGGAATCAATGAAAATCAGAAAGGGAAATTAGGGAAAAAATCCCACTCACCATTGCAAAAAAAAAAAAGAATAAAATATTTTTCACCTAAAGAGACAAAATCCTATATGCAAGAAACTATAAAACACTGATGAAAGAAATCAAAGATGACACAGACAGTTGGCAAGATATACCACATTTTTGGATTGCAAGAATCAATATAATGCACATGACTACACTACTCAAAGCAATCTATAGATTCAGTGCAATCCCTATAAAACTACCAACAGTTTATTTCTCAGTACCAGAATGAATACTTTCACAATTTGTATGGAAACACAAAAGACCCTGAAAATCCAAAGCAATCTTGAGAAAGAAGGATGGAACTAGAAGAATCAATCTTCTTGACTTCAGTCTATACTGCAAAGCTACAGTCATCAAGACAGTATGGTACTGGCACAAAGACAGAAATATAGATCAATGGAACAAAATAGAAAGCCCAGAGATAAATCCATGCACCTATGGACACCTTAAATTTGACAAAGGAGTTAAAAATATACAATGGAGAAAAGACAGTCTTTCCAATAAATGTGCTGGGAACACTGGTCAACTACATGTAAAAGAATCAAATTAGAATACTTTCTAACACTGTACATAAAAATAAACTCAAAATAGACTAAAGACCTACATGTAAGATAGGAAACTATAAAACTCTTAGAGGAAAACAGACAGAACACTCTGAAATAAATCACAGCAAGATCCTCTATTACCCATCTTCTAGAGTAATGGGAATAAAAATAAACTAAACAAATAGGACCTAATTAAACTTAAAAGCTTTTGTAAACAAAGGAAATTAGAAGCAAGGTGAAAAGACAACCCCCAGAATAGGAGAAGATAATAACAAATAAAACAACTAAAAAGTAATTAGTCTCCAGTATATACTTTGATTGTTTTCAAACACAACATCAAGTTTATCAGTGCTATAGTGAGCACTGTATGTGAAGTTTACTTTCTTTATGCAGAGCTAATTGGGTAACCCAGTATCTCAGATCACTCCAGGTACCTTTCATTTTCTGCCATCTTCAGAATCAGTCTCCAATCATTCATGCACAAATAGAAAGGACAGAGAAATTAATGACTCTTGGCTACACATGACCAACGAGAACAGATGGCTATGTATTCCCCCTCGCTTCCTCTGGGTGAGGATTCTCAGATCTAGCAGTATTTACCCAGAGCTGATTAACCCTTAAGTTGGCTGTACCTCTTTTTTAGTTTCATTGCACCTGTCCTGTTCTGCTACATGGAACCACATTCTCATATAAGTATCACATACTTTATGTCTGGTTCTAAGGAAACCCAGGTTAAGGAATTTTTATAATATTTCTCTAATTTCCCTATTTTTGTGTTAATTGTGTTGTTTTATTTTTATAAATCAATTTTGTCTTAGTTTCAAACTTACTGACATCAAATTGCTCACTGTGCTTTATTAAAATGACACTTTATTTAGTCACTTACAAGATGAACCACAAATTTGTATATTTTTAAATAAAAAAAGAAACTTCATCAATTAAACTTTGAAATATTATTGATTGTAATATATCTTGATTTCAGAGATGTTAAAATATAAGAATATATGCATTTTTAAATTTCAAAATCTCACATTGATATTTGTGATTTTTATCCTTTTAGTTTATTTTTCTATGTATGTTTTGTCTTTTTAAAAATAAGACTTTAGTTTTATTGGTACAAAATTTTATGTTTTTGCTTTCTCTTGTAGTTTTATCTTCCTCAATTATTATCTTAAGATAGTTCTTCAGTTCATTTTCTGTCTTCTCATGTTGTGCTCTAACCTCTTTAACTCTTAGTCATCTTTCCCCTAATATAAGCTTATGGGAAAATAAATGTCTCCTCTAAATAGTTTTATCCAACAAATTCTGGTATGTAATTTGGGCTACACATTGGTTCTAAAATTTTATCTATTATGACTTAGTGTTTACATATAAGCTATTTATATATCCCTTTAAAATTTTCAATGCATATGATACTTTTTAAAGTTAGCTTTCAATATGTAAATATGATATTTATAATGTGATTTGAGGACATGCTCTGAATTATACTGTTTCTTTGTCATTCACTGAGAGTCATTTTTGTGACATTTAGTAAGTATATTATTATTTCTTAACACTTATAAATGTTCTGTTTAGGTTTGAAAATATGTTTATTCCCAAATTCATGGACTCAAAATTTTACTTTCTTATTTTTTTGGTCTCTCCTTTTTGAACTTATATTAGGTACATATATTTTGCCTTTCATATTTTCTATCTCTTTGGATATCTGTTTTTATTTTCTATAATTTTCTATAGTTATATTTTCTACTTAATTAATTCTCTATTTAGTCATGTTTATAGGCTCTTTGCTATTTGATCTATCCATTGAGGGTTTGTGGGGAATTTTGGTGTGTATAAAGCATTGAGAGAAGTTCAATTTTGTTGATTTTTGGTCCTATTTATTAATTCTGTGTTTTTTATATTTAATATTCATTATTTTAAAGCCTGTATATAATTGTTTTACTGCACAAAAATCTTTGTCTGAAAATTCTTGCTCTTAAAGACAGTACAAATATTGTGTTCATGTTGGGTTGTGAGTTCACATTCAGTGAGACTTTGTGGAAATTCTCTATACTCTGAATTAAATGCTGTTTATCCAGAACACTTTTTTCATGTCTCTGTCACTTTTGACCCCACTGGACATCACTTTTATATTAATTTGTTGGCTTTGCTGTTTCTAGATCATGCAAGAGATGGAATATTTACTCACATAAGGATACACCTATTTATTAGTTCTCAGGGAAACTTAATTTACATGTTAATGCCGAGAAAAATATAATTCCCCTCATTTTCTATATGTCAAAGATCAAGTTTTTTTTTCTAAGTCAACTTTTAAATGATAGGGCTTCCCCGGTGGCTCAGATGGTAAATCATCAGTCTGCAATGCGGGAGACCTGGGTTTGATCCCTGGAGAAGGAAATGGCAACCCATTCCAGTACTCTTGCCTGGAAAATACTATGGACAGAGGAGCCTGGTAGGCTATAGTCCATGGGATTGCAGAGTCAGACACAACAGAGTGACTTCACTTTCACTTTTAAGTCCTTTGCTACTGCTACTGCTAAGTCGCTTCAGTCGTGTCCAACTCTGTGTGACCCCGTAGACGGCAGCTCACCAGGCTCCACCGTCCCTGGGATTCTCCAGGCAAGAACATTGGAGTGCGTTGCCATTTCCTTCTCAATTTCAGTCCTTTAAATGTCGAATTAAGTGATGATATGATCCTCTAATTGTTCTGATTTTCAGTTACCCACAATGTAATGACCAAGCCTTACCTATTGTATGGCTGATAAGCACAAAAATTTTTGTCACTGAGACTGCAACACCCAATTCCAATCCATAACGTCTTCAAACAACTGCAGTCTCTATTTTTTCTTACCAATCTAGTTTTCAGCTTCTTCTTTATATTTGATCTGTCAATATTTCCATTCTGATATACTTGGAAATGGTTTTTAAATAATCTCTTTTGAACATTTATGTGAAAGGGTATTTAGGACTTGAATTTTTTACCTAAGCATTGAAAAATAAAACTCAAATTCACTTATTTCATGTTCGTTTCAAAGTTTAATGAAATAAAATGCTCAGACACTTCACATTTTACCTGATGTGGATGAAAAATATCTTAATTATGTCCTTAAATAGTAGAACTGCACAATAAGTTAGACACGTAGATTCCCCAAAACCAAGCTATTATAAATCATTGTACAATATGGAAATCTTCACTAGCTTTTCTGGTAGAAGAGAATATAATTGCAGGCCTTTTTATCCAACCAAAATTAGCAGTTGCTATTTTTCTACTCCAGAAAAATATATCTAATAGTAGTTTAGTGAGACTTCATCACTGCAAAATGTCACTAGTATAAGAAAAAAAAAAAAAAACTCATATATTCAGAGAAACACTATGTTTAGTTCATTTATCTAGCCTATCAACCTCTAAATTTGACCATTTTTTATGTATAACTACAGCAATGAATTATGAAGTTAGGAATAAATAATTCATTACATAGGCCTTTGATTTGTTCCTTATCACTAATGACAGTAGCCACCAACTAAAAGTGTCACTGAAATAAATTTTTAGACAGATACTATAAATGTATAATATTATAATGTGTTAAAATCCTTGAGTAGAAAACAAATGCTAACGATTCAAAATCAAATACACAAATATAGAACTGGTGATTTAAGCAGCTTTAAATATAGTTGTTTGCGTAATTTTGTTCAAATGAGGTATCAAATCATATTTTTAAAGATATCACAGTGAATACTTATCATGATGATTAGTGACTTTTTTTTCCCCAGCTCTAAATCCACTCTTTCTTGCCTTGTCTTGTGTAATTGGTATTGCTCCACACCAAGGCATTATTTCTTTGATATCTGGTACAATGTTTATCCCCAGATGACATTAAAAGGAATCTGGAATGAAAAGTAAAAGAGGTTTTCTTCTTGGTTCTGGTAGTTTTTTTCTTTTTTCCTCTGTTGGTCAGTGACTTGACGGACACCTGTTGGGGATGCACCTTCAGCAAGATTCACCAGTATCTCAACAGTCAGCTTTCTTGCTAATGGTATGTGGGAAACCCAGTGGTGTATGCTTTCCAGCTAGTTTCACATCACTGCAGAGTAGGATTGCTATATTAGCAATTAAAACATAAGACATCTAATTAAATTGGAATTTCAGTTTAACACTATTTTTACAATATTTGAGATATACTAACTTTTTGAGACTTCCCTGGTGGCTCAGACAGTAAAAGCATCTGCCTACAATTCGGGAGACCTGGGTTCGATCCCTGGGTTGGGAAGATCCCCTGGAGAAGGAAATGGCAACCCACTCCAGTATTCTTGCCTGGAAAATCCCGTGGACAGAGGAGCCTGGCAGGCTACAGTCCATGGGGTCGCAAAGAGTCAGACACGACTGAGCGACTTCACTTGACTCGACTAAACTAACCTTTTACTCATTATCTATTTGATATTCAAATTTTACTCAGCATTCTCTATTTTATATGGCAACCCTATGTCCAGTGGGAGTTTTCTGCATGTCAGCTGGGATAGCTGGCATCCTGGTTGGCAGCCGTCTGCTCAGCAGCTCTAATCTGCTATACCTTTGCGAACTTTGTTATCCAATGGGCCACAACCACATTTTCACCAACAAATCTGAATTTCATCCTGGGTTGGAGTGGAGGGGGGTAGTTCTTCCAGTTCTTTCTTTCTTCCTTGTATACCCTCCTTGGCCTTCGATGTAGTACCTGATCTTTACCTTTGTTATCTCTGTATATTTTAAAAGTTGTTTTTTATTTAGCAATCATCTTTAATTAGTTATCATTATTTATATTGCATTTACCCTGTGCCAATTACTGGAATGATTCTACTTCTTAAGTGGGTCCTGACTAATGCAGGATTAGTACTGGAAGTGGCCCTGGAGATAAACCTTTAAAGATGAGATTAAGGGATTGGTTTTGTCTTATTCATGGGCATGTACACAGTGCTGATATCCTGACCACTGGGACACAGGATGCTAATAATTCAAGGCAAGCAGTTGTATCAAAATTAATCACACTACCACCTATAGTTGATTCTGATGAAGTGCCAACTGAAGCACATACCTTAGGAGCCTAAATGGTTGTTGCATTGGGCCATTAAGCAATCATGGTACATATAAAAATTGTGTTATGAGAGGAGGCTCCTGAGTGTACTGGAGAATTAAAAAAAAAAATAAAATAAATGACAAGCTCAAGTCCTTTAACCCTTGGTCCAACTCATGGTCTGAAAATCAAAGAACTTTTATGAAAGCCTTCATAAAATCTCATTTATTTTAGCCATAGAGCTGATATTGCTTGAGAATCAAACACACCAATCGTGCAAAGTGGTAAATAACATCACTTGAGTTCACAATAGGAACCAAACTTGGAATTGAAAACATTGGTTTGAACACAGATGCAATGTCTACATCAAGCTCACAAATAAATCTGAGCTTCCCTTGCAAATGGAAGAAGGTTTTCTACTTGGGTGAAAGGTGACTAGCTGCTTTGTATTTGTAAACACTGTGATAACCTACGGAGAAGGCAATGGCACCTCACTCCAGTACTCATGCCTGGAAAATCCCATGGATGGAGGAGCCTGGAAGGCTGTAGTCCATGGGGTCGCTAGAGTCAGACACGATTGAGTGACTTCACATTCACTTTTCACTTTCATGCATTGGAGAAGGAAATGGCAACCCTCCAATGTTCTTGCCTGGAGAATCCCAGGGACGGGAGAGCCTGGTGGGCTGTCGTCTATGGGGTCGCACAGAGTGGGACACGACTGAAGTGACTTAGCAGTGATAACCTAACTGTTTGCAGATGCCATGAGGTTGCTTTTTCTTCTCTATTGATGCCACTAGACACACAACTAGAGTCAAACATCAAAATTCTTCCCATAAGATCCAGTGGCTCTTGTGTGTGCATGTTCAGACATTCAGTCATGTCTGACTCTTTGTGACTCCATGAAGTAGCCCACCAGGCTCTTATGCTCATGGGATTTCCCAGTCAAGAATACTGAAGTGAGTTGCCATTTCCTACCCCAGGGGATGTTCCTGACCCAGGGATTGAACCCATGTTGCCTGTGTCTCCCTCGGTGGCAGGTAGACTCTTTAACCACTGGGCCACCTGGGAAGCTCCTAGTGACTCTCACCCTCCAGCTTATTTCCAGCATCTGGAAGAGCAATTTCCTAGCTATTAATTTGTGGAAAACACAATAATAATCACCAACCAGCAAGTCTCACTGGCATTTTATTGAGGCTTCTTAGTGTATTTTGCTGGAGTCCCAGCAGGTGGCTTCCGTTGGAGCAGTGTGCTGGGATGAGGTCTTTACCCTCCAGGGAGTTTTGCCAGAGACACACCTTCCAATGAGTGTTATTAACAGTCCAGCAGGCATTCCTTACCTCCAGGTAAAAGGAACTGCTATAAATAAACTTTTAGTAATGTGGTGTTGGGGTATAGAGGGAAGGGAAGCTTTAAAGTAGTATGATTTTAAAGACCTATGAAAGGTCTCCTTTAGGAAACTTCTGCCTCTGGACTGTGAACATCATAAGAATTTCTCAGTTTATTTTCCCTAGTTTAGGTGAGATAGAATGACTAAAGTTGGCTGGAATTGGGTATTTCCCTCCCCCAGATTAATAGGGCTGTAATTAACACCTCAGCTGGTTAGGATCTGGTTAACCTGATGAAAGTGAAAGTGGAGAGTGAAAAAGTTGGCTTAAAGCTCAACATTCAGAAAACGAAGATCATGGCATCTGGTCCCATCACTTCATGGGAAATAGATGGGGAAACAGTGGAAACAGTGTCAGACTTTATTTTTTGGGGGCTCCAAAATCGCTGCAGATGGTGGTTGCAGCCATGAAATTAAAAGACACTTACTCCTTGGAAGGAAAGTTATGACCAACCTAGATAGCATATTCAAAAGCAGAGACATTACTTTGCTGACAAAGGTTCATCTAGTCAAGGCTATGGTTTTTCCTGTGGTCATGTATGGATGTGAGAGTTGGACTGTGAAGAAGGCTGAGCGCCGAAGAATTGATGCTTTTGAACTGTGGTGTTGGAGAAGACTCTTGAGAGTCCCTTGGACTGCAAGGAGATCCAACCAGTTCATTCTGAAGGAGATCAGCCCTGGGATTTCTTTGGAAGGAATGATGCTAAAGCTGAAACTCCAGTACTTGGCCACCTCATGCAAAGAGTTGACTCATTGGAAAAGACTCTGATGCTGGGAGGAATTGGGGGCAGGAGAAGAAGGGGATGACAGAGGATGAGATGGCTGGATGGCATCATTGACTTGATGGATGTGAGTCTGGGTGAACTCCGGGAGTTGTTGATGGACAGGGAGGCCTGGTGTGCTGCGATTCATGGGGTCGCGAAGAGTAGGACACGACTGCGTGACTGAACTGAACTGAGCTGAACTAGTCTCTCCTAAGGGCAGGGCTTATTTGTGAAGAACAGGATGGTCTGTAGTATTTCCAAATGGTTTCTTTTTCCCCTCCTCATGCCAGAAGCAGGAGGAAATTTTTCTCTGATATTTACTGTTGTGATCTGTCTGATCGAATCCTTGAAGGCAAACCTCACAATACTGTGGGGACCCCAGATTGGCTCCTTCTGGAGCTTTTAACTTTCAAGCTTGAAAGTTAAAAGTTCTGTGGCACTGATTCCAGAGGAGGTATCCACTCATGATTTCTGAGTATGAGCTCTAGTAGCCTGACTTCCTCTCTCTCTCCCAAGTTTTGGGTTAAATGTTTGCCCTGTGTCACACAAGATCTCTTCTAGATCCAAGAAGAGTTGTTGGTGTTTCCAGTGTGTTTAGCTTTTTACTTGCTATTGGTGTCTCCAACCTCCTACATATAAACTTAAAGCTATAAAGAAATCCATACAGTCACTACAATAATATAGTGCCATTTATAAGATCAGATCAGATCAGTCGCTCAGTTGTGTCCGACTCTTTGAGACCCCATGAATCGCAGCACGCCAGGCCTCCCTGTCCATCACCAACTCCCAGAGTTCACTCAGACTCACGTCCATCCAGTCAGTGATGCCATTCAGCCATCTCATCCTCTGTCGTCCCCTTCTCCTCCTGCCCCCAACCCCTCCCAGCATCAGAGTCTTTTCCAATGAGTCAACTCTTCACATGAGGTGGCCAAAGTACTGGAGTTTCAGCTTTAGCATCATTCCTTCCAAAGAAATCCCAGGGCTGATCTCCTGCAGAATGCACTGGTTGGATCTCCTTGCAGTCCAAGGGACTCTCAAGAGTCTTCTCCAACACCACAGTTCAAAAGCATCAATTCTTCGGCACTCAGCCTTCTTCACAGTCCACCTCTCACATCAATACATGACCACAGGAAAAACCATAGCCTTGACTAGATGAACCTTTGTTGGCAAAGTAAGGTCTCTGCTTTTAAATATGCTATTTATAATGTGTATCATTTAAAGTTCTCTTTATCTACTTTTAGAATCACTCTTTACTAGTAACAATTTTTGTATTAAATCTTTCTTTTTCAGATAATTGTCATGTTTTCTTTCTATTGACTGGATCCTAATGCATTTGTAATTATTTATGCTTTACCCATATTTAAACACCCTTGACATCTGGGAAGCAATCCAATGGCTCCATATTCACCACAAATTTATAATATGTAATTTCTGTTAAATAGTGTATGTGGTAGCTGCAGTGTTCAAGACTCTAAAAACTATAGTAGAGTTGTAAATTCCCAACAATTGCTGTGTAGAGAAGCTTATAGGGGCATAGAAATAATATACACAGAACTCTTTCTGCAGTTAAGTTTATGTACCACAGTTTTTCAGCCACTCACAGATTGTATGAGCTTTTTGATATCAATTTAATTAATACACTTTCCTCTTAAATTAGCTAAAGGTGGGTTCTCATTGTTTGCAACCAAAAACCCTGACTAGTACAGTACCAAATATCAAGGTAAATTACATTTTTTAGTAATTGAGAAACTTCTTCCAGACCAATGATTTAAATTCATCATTGATCTGGCATACTTTTAAAATTCTGACTCATGACCAAATAATTTTTTTTACTATTACTGGAACCAGGTAATTTTTTTTTTCTAAGCAAAATCTGGACACAGACATTTTCTTACTGTATGGAAAACCTTACATAGAGAGTTTGGTTTTAAAGTTACAGCCACTTGACATACTTTGTAATTGGCAGGAGCCAGAAGGAGAGTTAGGTAAATTGATCTGTTGAGGAAGTTATATGTTTGACAGCAATGTTTTTGAATGTACGTGTGGAGAGCTATTAGACAGTATGGCTGGATGGTGAGGAGGATGGAGATGATGGAGAGAAACTACCAGAGATTTGGGAGGAAGAAGGAAAGCAATATGAATGCAAGCAGAGGGCTCAATAGTACAAATGTTGGCCAGTGAGAAATTGCTGATGGCAGGGAAGCTTGAAGGATTTTGAGAACAAAAATAATAAGTATATAATTATGAGCATGGCTTTTTTCCTTCATATCTACCAGTATTTATTTAAAAGTTAATGATTTTATAGTTTTCCTTAGAACGTTTAAAATAAAGCTACCAATTTATCTTTTAAAATTTTGATGTAATAATAATATCCCAGGTCATTCTGATGTATGTAATTTTTAAAATACCTGTTTTCTTTCCTGGGACACAAAACTTCAGTGAACTCTCCCTTATTCCCATCAACTCTAAAGGAGGCCATTTTGATTTTCCACATGAACATATTTAATAGGTGACTATTTATTTGGAATATAACAGTTTTGGAAAACTGTTTCTTCAGTATGCTTCTCAAAAGATTGTCTCATCATTAACAAAACAGTAGGAAAAAGAAATTTAGATATAAGAAATAATTTTAATAAATATAGATGTGCATTAACAATTTATTTACATTCAAAAACTTAGACAAATTAACATGTTTATAGATTTGGCAATGAGAAAATTTGCAATTGCCAAGAAAATGACACGATAAATCCAGAGTAAAAGTAACCTCACTTCAGTGCAGTCACTCAGTCATGTCCAACTCTTTTGACCCCATGGACTGTAGCATGCCAGGCTTCCCTTTCCATTACCAACTCCCGGAGCTTGCTCAAGCTCATGTCCATCAAGTTGGTGACACCATCCAACCATCTCATTCTCTGTCTTCCACTTCTCCTCCTGTCTTCAACCTTTCCCGGCATCAGGGTTTTTCCCAATGAGTCAGTTCTTCGCATCAGGTGGCCAAAGTATTAGAGCTTCAGCTTCAGCATCAGTCCTTCCAATGAACACCCAGGACTGATCTCCTTTAGGGTGGACTGGTTGGATCTCCTTGCAGTCCAAGGGACTCTCAAGAGTCTTCTCCAACACCACAGGTTCAAAAGCATCAATTCTTTGGTGCTCAGCTTTCTTTATGGTTCAACTCTCACATCCATACATGACTTTTGGAAAAACCATAGCTTTGACTAGACAGACTTTTGTTGGCAAAGTAATGTTTCTGGTTTTGAATATGTTGTCTAAGCTGGTCATAGCTTTTCTTCCAAGGAGAAAATGTCTTTTAATTTTGTGGCTGCAGTCACCATGTGCGGTGATTTTGGAGCCCGGGAAAATAAAGTCTGTCACTGTTTCCATTGTTTCCCCGTCTATTTGCCATGCAGTGATGGGATCAGATGCCATGATCTTGGTTTTTTGAACGTTGAGTTTTAAGCCAACTTTTTCACTTTCCTCTTTCACCGAAAGGCTCTTTAGTTCCTCTTCACTTTCTGCCTTAAGGGTGGTGTCATCTGTATATCTGCAGTTATTGATATTTCTCCCAGCATAATCTTGATTCTACCATGTGTTTCACCCAGCTCAGCATTTCAAATGATGTACTTTGCATATAAATTAAATAAGCAAAATGACAATATACAGTCTTGAGATACTCCATTCCCAGGTTGGAACCAGTCTGTTGTTCCATGTTCAGTTCTAACTGTTGTTTCTTTACCTGCATGCAGATTTCTCAGGAGGCAGATTAGGTGGTCTTGATTCTCATCTCTTGAAGAATTTTCCACAGTTTGTTGTGACTGACACAGTTAAAGGCTTTGGTATAATCAATAAAGCAGAAGTAAGTGTTTTTCTGGAACTTTCTTGCCTCTTCTATAACACAGAATGATTTTACTATTGTTGCTGTTCAGTCACTAAGTCATGTCATTTGCAACCCCATGGAAGGGAGCACACCAGGACTCCCTGTCCCTTACCATCTCTGGGAGTTTGCCCAAGTTGATGTCCATGGAATTATTAAGAGCATCCAATCATTTTATCCTGTGTGGCCCTCTTCTCCTCCTTTGTCCTCAGTCTTAACCAATTTCAGGGTACTATTCAATGAGTCAACTCTTCACATCATGTGGCCAAAGTATTTGAGCTTCAGCATCAGTCCTTCCAATGAGTTTTCAGGGTGGATTTTGTTTAGGATTGACTGGTTTCATCCAAGTCTTCTCCAGCACCACAGTTGAAAATCATCAATTCTTCAGCACTCTGACTTTTCTGTGGCCCAGCTCTTGCTCTGCACATGACTACTGGAAAGACCATAGCCTTGACTATTTGGACCTTTGTCAGCAAAGTGATTTATTTTATTTTTAATACACTCTCTAGGTTTGTCATAGCATTCCTTCCAAGAAGCAATTTTTTTTTAATTTCATGGCCTGCAGTCACCATCCTCAGTAACTATTCTTATGAGACTTTAAATTCAGAAACTGTAAAACTACATTCTGATAATTTTTGAATATGTAATGTGTATTCTGAAATAAAAGTATCCTTTTCCAGTGACACTAAACTTTTTAAATGGAGTTAATACATAGCAGAGGGCAGAATTTTAGGAAATAATTGGTTTATATCATGCATCTAGATGAAGATTCTTAGTACAAAGCTTGGAGCTGGTGCACTGAGATGACCCAGAGGGATGGTATTGGGGAGGAAGGAGAGAGGGGGGTTCAGGATGGGGAACACGTGAATACCTGTGGTGGATTCATGTTCATGTATGGCAAAACCAATACAATATTGTAAAGTAATTAACCTCCAATTAAAATAAATAAATTTATATTAAAAAAAGTATGGGGAAGCTAAAACTAATTTAGCAATTGTGTGATTTAATGATGGATTGGAAACCATTAACATATATATCATTTAGAAGAAAAGAATATGTTAGCTTTGTTACAAGATGGAGCAAAGTGAACAAAAGACAACAAGTCTGTTCACTTATTTAAAATAAAGGGGAAAACAGTCACCTATAAATTAACCTACAAAATCTACATGGATGCAATCAAAGCTTTTCAAAATCACTTCAAAACCACAGACTCAATATAAGGCAAAAGTTTGCAGTAGCCCCGAGGCCAGGGGCGGCGGCCAGGAGGAGCAATCCCATGACCCAGGACAGGGGCGGTGGCCGGGAGGACCAACCCCACGTTCAAAGAGCCCTGGCTGCGCAGGCACAGGAGGGCCTAGAGGAGCTATCCCACGTTGAAGGTCAGGAAGGGCGGCGGTGAGGAGATACCCCTCGTCCAAGGTAAGGAGCAATAGCTGCACTTTGCTGGAGCAGCCGTGAAGAGATACCCCACGCGCAAGGTAAGAGAAACCCAAGTAAGACGGTAGGTGTTGCAAGAGGGCAACAGAGGGCAAACACACTGAAACCATAATCACAGAAAACCAGTCAATCTAATCACACTAGGACCACAGCCTTGTCTAACTCAATGAAACTAAGCCATGTCTGTGGGGCAACCCAAGATGGGCGGGTCATGGTGGAGAGATCTGACAGAATGTGATTCACTGGAGAAGGGAATGGCAAACCACTTCAGTATTCTTGCCTTGAGAACCACATGAACAGTATGAAAAAGCAAAATGATAGGATACTGAAAGAGAAACTCCCCAGGTCAGTAGGTGTCCAATATGCTACTGGAGATCAGTGGACAAATAACTCCAGAAAGAATGAAGGGATGGAGCCAAAGCAAAAACAATACCCAGCTGTGGATGTGACTGGTGATAGAAGCAAGGTCTGATGCTGTAAAGAGCAATATTGCATAGGAACCTGGAATGTCAGGTCCATGATCAAGACAAATTGGAAGTGGTCAAACAAGAGATGGAAAGAGTGAATGTCGACATTCTAGGAATCAGCGAACTGAAATGGACTGGAATGGGTGAATTTAACTCAGATGACCATTATATCTACTACTGTGGGCAGGAATCCCTCAGAAGAAATGGAGTAGCCATCGAGGTCAACAAAAGAGTCCGAAATGCAGTACTTGGATGCAATCTCAAAAACGACAGAATGATCTCTGTTCATTTCCAAGGCAAACCATTCAATATCACAGTCATCCAAGTCTATGCCCCAACCAGTAATGCTGAAGAAGCTGAAGTTGAACGGTTCTATGAATACCTACAAGATGTTTTAGAACTAACACCCAAAAAAGACGTCCTTTTCATTATAGGGGACTGGAATGCAAAAGTAGGAAGTCAAGAAACACCTGGAGTAACAGGAAAATTTGGCCTTGGAACACGGAATGAAGAAGGGCAAAGGCTAATAGAGTTTTGCCAAGAATATGCACTGGTCATTACAAATACCCTCTTCCAACAACACAAGAGAAGACTCTATACAAGGACATCACCAGATGGTCAACACCGAAATAGATTGATTATATTCATTGCAGCCAAAAATGGAGAAGCTCTATACAGTCAGCAAACACAAGACCAGGAGCTGACTGTGGTTCAGACCATGAACTCCTTATTGCCAAATTCAGACTTAAATTGAAGAAAGTCAGGAAAACCACTAGACCATTCAGGTATGACCTAAATCAAATCCCTTATGATTATACCTG
>NW_011494818.1:2460375-2460645 GCF_000754665.1 Bison bison bison | reverse complement strand
TGGCTGCGCAGGCACAGGAGGGCCTAGAGGAGCTATCCCACGTTGAAGGTCAGGAAGGGCGGCGGTGAGGAGATACCCCTCGTCCAAGGTAAGGAGCAATAGCTGCACTTTGCTGGAGCAGCCGTGAAGAGATACCCCACGCGCAAGGTAAGAGAAACCCAAGTAAGACGGTAGGTGTTGCAAGAGGGCAACAGAGGGCAAACACACTGAAACCATAATCACAGAAAACCAGTCAATCTAATCACACTAGGACCACAGCCTTGTCTAACT
>NW_011494818.1:2458224-2460275 GCF_000754665.1 Bison bison bison | reverse complement strand
TGTGGTTCAGACCATGAACTCCTTATTGCCAAATTCAGACTTAAATTGAAGAAAGTCAGGAAAACCACTAGACCATTCAGGTATGACCTAAATCAAATCCCTTATGATTATACAGTGGAAGTGAGAAATAGATTTAAGGGCCTAGATCTGATAGATAGAGTACCTAATGAACTATGGAATGAGGTTCGTGACACTGTACAGAAAACAGGGATCAAGACCATTCCCATAGAAAATAAATGCAAAAAAGCAAAATGGCTGTCTGGGGAGGCTTTACAAATAGCTGTGAAAAGAAGAGAAGCGAGAAGCAAAGGAGAAAAGGGAAGATATAAACATCTGAATGCAGAGTTCCAAAGAATAGCAAGAAGACATAAGAAAGCCTTCTTCAGTGATCAATGCAAAGAAATAGAGGGAAACAATAGAATGGGAAAGACTAGCGATCTCTTCAAGAAAATCAGAGATACCAAAGGAACATTTCAGGCAAAGATGAGCTCGATAAAGGACAGAAATGATATGGACCTAATAGAAGCAGAAGATATTAAAAAGAGATGGCAAGAATACACAAAAGAACTGTACAAAAAAGATCTTCATGATCCAGATAATCATGATGGTGTGATCACTGACCGAGAGCCAGACATCCTGGAATGTGAAGTCAAGTGGGCCTTAGAAAGCATCACGATGAACAAAGCTAGTGGAGGTGATGGAATTCCAGTTGAGCTATTCCAAATCCTGAAAGATGATGCTGTGAAAGTGCTGCACTCAATATGCCAGCAAATTTGGAAAACTCAGCAGTGGCCACAGGACTGGAAAAGGTCAGTTTTCATTCCAATCCCAAAGAAAGGCAATGCCAAAGAATGCTCAAACTACCACTCAGCAGTGGCCACAGGACTGGAAAAGGTCAGTTTTCATTCCAATCCCAAAGAAAGGCAATACCAAAGAATGCTCAAACTAAGAATGCATTCATCTCACACGCTATAAAGTAATGCTCAAAATTCTCCAAGCCAGGCTTCAGCAATACATGAACTGTGAACTTCCAGATGTTCAAGCTGGTTTTAGAAAAGGCAGAGGAACCAGAGATCAAATTGCCAACATCCACTGGATCATGGAAAAAACAAGAGAGTTCCAGAAAACCATCATTTCTGCTTTATTGACTATGCCAAAGCCTTTGACAGTGTGGATCACAATAAACTGTGGAATTTTCTGAAAGAGATGGGAATACCAGACCACCTATGCTGCCTCTTGAGAAATCTGTATGCAGGTCAGGAAGCAACAGTTAGAACTGGGCTTAGAACAACAGACTGGTTGCAAATAGGAAAAGGAGTCCGTCAAGGCTCTATATTGTCACCCTGCTTATTTAACTTATATGCAGAGTACATCATGAGAAACGCTGGGCTGGAAGAAGCACAAGCTGGAATCAAGATTGCCTGGAGAAATATCAATAACCTCAGATATGCAGATGACACCACCCTTATGGCAGAAAGTGAAGAAGAATTCAAAGCCTCTTGATGAAAGTGAAAGAGGAGAGTGAAAAAGTTGGCTTAAAGCTCAACATTCAGAAAACAAAGATCATGGCTTCTGGTCCCATCATTTCATGGGAAATAGATGGGGAAACAACAGAAACAGTATCAGACTTTATTTTTTTGGGTTCCAAATTCACTGCAGATGGTGATTGTTGCCATGAAATTAAAAGACACTTACTCCTTGGATGAAAAGTTATGACCAACCTAGATAGCATATTGAAAAGCAGAAACACTACTTTGCCAACAAAGGTCCGTCTAGTGAAAGCTATGCTTTTTCCAGTGGTCATATATGGATGTGAGAGTTGGACTGTGAAGAAATCTGAGCATGAAGAATTGATTGTTTTGAACTTTGGTATCGGAGAAGACTCTTGACTTGACTGCAAGGAGATCCATCCAGTCCATTCTGAAGGAGATCAGCCCTGGGTGTTCTTTGGAAGGAATGATGCTAAAGCTGAAACTCCAGTACTTTGGCCACCTCATGCGAAGAGATGACTCATTGGAAAAGACTGTGATGCTGGGAGGGATTTTGGGCAG
>NW_011494818.1:2457078-2458124 GCF_000754665.1 Bison bison bison | reverse complement strand
GGCAGGAGGAGAAGGGGATGACAGAGGATGAGATGGCTGGATGGCATCACCAACTCAATGGACATGAGTGTGAGTGAACTCTGGGAGTTGGTGATGGACCGGGAGGCCTGGCGTGCTGCGATTCATGGGGTCGCAAAGAGTCAGACGCGACTGAACTGAACTAAACTGAACTGAAGGTCACTAGTGTGGATCCCAGTGCTTCTAGTTTGTCAGTGGTTTAAAACTAGGGTGCATTAGTCTTTTCTCTATATACATACCAGTTTCCTACATCTTTCCACTGAATCTGAATTCATTGTTTAGGAAAGTGATTCTTGGGTATGAACTTTTGAAACAGCTCCCCAAGTAATTCTGATGATCACTACTTGAAAACACTATTGACTAACAATTTTTCAAATAATAATGCTTAGTCTTTGCTCATACTTTAATAACTGTTTTTTAAACTAAGTAACTGCTATGTGAAAAATGAAAGCCCATAATAGTAAAACATATGTTTTGAATTTTTCTCTCAATATTTTACTTTGAATTTACATTCTCTGTTCAAAGAAAAGTACAAAAAAGAAGTCAGGACCACTAACAGAACTGTCTATGCTTATTTTAAGATAATACTTTTAAAAAAGTACCATTAAATCTTTTTTTTTCCCCAGAAGCAGAACATTAATGATTATCTTATTGGTATTATTAAATCAAGAGTAAGATGATAAGGAGTATTTTCATATTACCCCAGTTTAAGTGACAATACTCTTTGGTATAGTTCTCAATGTTATTATGACCAAAGATTGTTTTTGTCAAAGAACTCTTTCAGTTCAGTTTTCACCACAAGGAAAAATGATACCACTCTCACTCGAGCGGTTAGAACCTAAATAAAAATGTTAATGTTGATTTTTGTTTTTGTTTGTTTGTTTGTTTTTGTTTTGTTTTTGTTTGTTTGTTTTTAATTTTATTTTATTTTTAAATTTTACAATATTGTATTAGTTTTGCCAAATATCAAAATGAATCCACCACAGGTATACCTGTGTTCCCCATCCTGAACCCTCCTCCCTCCTCCC
>NW_011494818.1:2455232-2456637 GCF_000754665.1 Bison bison bison | reverse complement strand
GCAATCAGAGCAGAAAAAGAAATAAAAGGAATCCAAATTGGAAAAGAAGAAGTAAAACTCTCACTATTTGCAGATGACATGATCCTCTACATAGAAAACCCTAAAGACTCCACCAGAAAATTACTAGAACTAATCAATGATTATAATAAAGTTGCAGGATATAAATCAACACACAGAAATCCCTTGCATTCCTATACACTAATAATGAGAAAACAGAAAGAGAAATTAAGGAAACAATTCCATTCACCATTGCAACAGAAAGAATAAAATACTTAGGAATATATCTACCTAAAGAAAGTAAAGACCTATATATAGAAAACTATAAAACACTGGTGAAAGAAATCAAAGAGGACACTAATAGATGGAGAAATATACCATGTTCATGGATTGGAAGAATAAATATAGTGAAAATGAGTATACTACCCAAAGCAATTAATAGATTCAATGCAATACCTATCTAGCTACCAACGGTATTCTTCACAGAGCTAGAACAAATAATTTCACAATTTGTATGGAAATACAAAAAACCTCGAATAGCCAAAGCTATCTTGAGAAAGAAGAATGGAACTGGTGGAATCAACCTACCTGACTTCAGGCTCTATTACAAAGCCACAGTTATCAAGGCAGTATGATTTTTGTTTTTTCCTGAAAACCACATTCAACCCATCAGGAGTTTCATTTACTTTTCCTTCAAAATACACTGAAAATCCAGCATTTCACTAGCCATCCTAGTCTAAAACACACCCATCTCTCCAAATGGCCCCAGTTTTTATTTCTGCCTCTAGTCTTCCACATGCCTTAAAGTCAATCCTTCAGGCAGCTGCCACTGTGATCTCATACATCTTAAAATTAGTTTATGTCACTTCACTGTTCTAAGCTCTGCAAATGGCATCCAAAAATATTTAGATTAAAACTCACTCCTTCTCATGGTATATCAGTCTACGTGACTTTACCTAATCTACTGTGTGAAGATCTCCAGCATTTCTGTCTAAAACTCTTTTCTGCCCTCCTGCTGTTCTCTTTACAGTCAAACTTTGATTAAGAGACATGAACACACATTCTCTCTGTCTTGAAAGCTATTCCTTCAAATGTTGGTGTAACTCACTTCTTTTGTCATTTTTATCTCTCTTCAAATGTACTTCATCATAGGCTTTTGATGACCCTGAAATAGTCTTCCTAAGGCACTACCTGACCTTTTATTTTGTTCATTTATTCTTCTTTGTATTACCTAAAATAATGTTTCCTTGATTACTTGTTTAAAATCTGTTTCCCTCATGAGAATATGAACCATGAGTCATACTTTTAAAAAACTGTATTTTTAAATAATTTTATTAATATTTAATTAAAAATAATTGTTGTAAACTGAGTTTAGAAAAGTACTTGCATGTTAAGAAAGTAATGCATA
>NW_011494818.1:2453304-2455132 GCF_000754665.1 Bison bison bison | reverse complement strand
TATATATATGTTTAAATGAGTGAATTAGAAGAAAGGGAAAATGTTCCACAGTGCCCTTTTCCCAAAATATTAGTCACCTCTTTCACACTGCCTCAATTGCCTACAGCTTGTGAGATGCTCTACATTAACTTTCTGTATTTAATGGCACTTTATTAATTATGAGACGGCAGATGTCCAAAGCCCTATTTTGAACATTTTTTCTTGCCTATTAAATCCTGCCACCACCTGTTCAAACCTGTATTATGCCTGATTTCCTAAACTTTTTCTCTGCAACTAATGACAGATCCAACCAGTCCATTCTAAAGGAGATCAGCCCTGGGTGTTCTTTGGAAGGAATGATGCTAAAGATGAAACTCCAGTACTTCGACCACCTCATGTGAAGAGTTGACTCATTGGAAAAGACTCTGAGGCTGGGAGGGATTGGGGGCAGGAGGAAAAGGGGATGGCAGAGGATGAGATGGATGGATGGCATCACCAACTCAATGGATGTGAGTTTGAGTGAACTCCGGGAGTTGGTGATGGACAGGGAGGCCTGGTGTACTGAAATTCATGGGGTCACAAAGAGTCAGACATGACTGAGCAACTGAACTGAACGGAATGACAGATCAGTTTTTGAAATATTTGTAATTTTTAATTTTACACATATTGAATGTTTTTCTATATTTATACCTAAATAAAAGCCCAACAACTCTTTTTCTCACTGTGCTCCCTCAAATTAGAACATATTACATTCAGCTAAAATTTAAGACTTTCCTAATTCTTACCATTAAAGTCTTATCTCTGAGTAGTCTCATATAGATATTCTAGAATATTAATCAGAAATATTATCATACCAAAAATAGAAAAATATTCTCATACATATATTCTAGAATAACATCAGAAATGTTATAGGTATCCAGAAGTAGAGAAAGTGTTAGATGCAGGGGAAGGGATTGGTGAGAGAGAAAAAAAAAACATATATTTTTATAAAATCAAATGCATATATTTTATAATCCACTTTGTTGTGAGGGAAAATCATGGGACATATTAAAAAGTTGGTCATGAAATGACAATTCCTGAAGTTAAGTGATATGAAAGGTTAATATTTTCTTCATATATATATATATACATGCATGTATATGAGTTCAGTTCAGTTCAGTCGCTCAGTCGTGTCAGACTCTTTGCAACCCCATGAATCGCAGCACGCCAGGCCTCCCTGTCCATCACCAACTCCCAGAATTCACTCAAACTCACGTCCATCGAGTCAGTGATGCCATACAGCCATCTCATCCCCTTCTTCTCCTGCCCCCAATCCCTCCTAGCATCAGATTCTTTTCCAATGAGTCAACTCTTCGCATGAGGTGGCCAAGTACTGGAGTTTCAGCTTTAGCATCATTCCTTCCAAAGAATACCTAGGACTGATCTCTTTAGAATGGACTGGTTGGATCTCCTTGCAGTCCAAGGGACTCTCAAGAGTCTTCTCCAATACCACAGTTCAAAAGCATCAATTCTTTGGCTCTCAGCTTTCTTCACAGTCCAACTCTCACATCCATACACGACTACTGGAAAAACCATAACCTTGACTAGACGGACCTTTGTTGGCAAAGTAATGTCTCTGCTTTTGAATATGCTATCTAGGTTGGTCATAAAAGTAAGTGTCTTTTAATTTCATGGCTGCAATCATCATCTGCAGTGATTTTGGAGCCCCCTAAAATAAAGTCTGACACTGTTTCCACTGTTTCCCCATCTATTTCCCATGAAGTGATGGGACCAGATGCCAATGATCTTCATTTTCTGAATGTTGAGCTTTAAGCCACCTTTTTCACTCTCCTCTTTCACTTTCATCAAG
>NW_011494818.1:2452231-2453204 GCF_000754665.1 Bison bison bison | reverse complement strand
TGAGTATATGTGTGTGTGTGTGTGTGTGTGTGTGTGTGTGTATATAGTGGGATGGCCAAAAAGTTTGTTCCTCCTTTTTTGTAAGATGGCACAAGTAGTGCTTGGGCTTTCTATGTGGCACAGTGGCAAAGAATTCACCTGCCAAAGCTGGAGACAAAGAAAATGTGGGTTCGATTCCTGGGCCAGGAAGATCCCCTGAAGTAGGAAGTGTCTACTCACTCCAGTATTATTGTCTGGAGAATCCCATGAAAAGAGAAGCCTGGCTGGCTTCTCTACAAGAGTAGATCTTCTCTATAAGATCTCAAAGAGTCAGACACAACTGAGCACACATACACTAATAGGCTTTAGTTCTCTTTAACTTGATTTGAAGCAATTTTGTTAGATTGCATCATGACATATATCATCATGCATTAAAAAAGCTTATCAAAATTGGTGAATTTTTGTGTTGCTCTTGCCATTTTAATACTGAAGATAAGAAAAACATTTTTGGCACATTATGCTTTATTCCTTATTTTTGCAAAAGAGGTAAAAAGGCAACTGAAATCCAAAAAGAAAGAAAAGAAAGGTCTGTGTAGTATATGGAAAACACGCTGTGAATGATCCAATATGTCAATAGTGATTTGCAAAGTCTCCTGCTGGAGATTTCTCCGTGGACAATGATCCAGGATCAAGTAGACCAATTGAAGTTGATAGCAATCTAAATGAGACATTAATTGAGAATAATCAATGTTATACCACATGGGAGATATCTGACATACTCAAAATACCCAAATTGAGCATTGAAAGTCATTTGCAGAATCTAGGAATCACTTTGGTGTATGGGTTCCACAAAATTTGTGAGAAAACCTCCTTGACTGATTTCTTCATGAGATTCTCTATTTAAATGTAAGAAAAAGCATTCTGCTTTTAAAATAAATTGAGATGGGCAATGAAAAGTGGATACTAAGCAATAATGTGCAATGGAAAAGATCAC
>NW_011494818.1:2451650-2452131 GCF_000754665.1 Bison bison bison | reverse complement strand
TCCTTTTCCTATTTGGAACCAGTCTGTTGTTCCAAGTCCAGTTCTAACTGTTACTTCCTGACCTGCATATAAGTTTCTCAAGAGGCAGCTCAGGTGGCCTGGTATTCCTATCTCTTGAAGAATTTTCCACAGTTTTTGTGATCCACATGGTCAATGGCTTTGGCATAGTCAATAAAGCAGAAATAGATGTTTTTTTGGAACTCTCTTGCTTTTTCGATGATTCAGTGGATGTTGGCAATTTGATGTCTGGTTCCTCTGCCTTTTCTAAAACCAGCTTGAACATCTGGAGGTTCATGGTTCACGTATTCCTGAAGCCTGGTTTGGAGAATTTTGAGCATGACTTTACTAGCGTGTGACATGAGTGCAATTGTTAGGTAGTTTGAGCATTCTTTGGCATTGCCTTTCTTGAGTATATGTGTGTGTGTGTGTGTGTGTGTGTATATAGTGGGATGGCCAAAAAGTTTGTTCCTCCTTTTTTGTA
>NW_011494818.1:2444753-2451550 GCF_000754665.1 Bison bison bison | reverse complement strand
TGAGACATTAATTGAGAATAATCAATGTTATACCACATGGGAGATATCTGACATACTCAAAATACCCAAATTGAGCATTGAAAGTCATTTGCAGAATCTAGGAATCACTTTGGTGTATGGGTTCCACAAAATTTGTGAGAAAACCTCCTTGACTGATTTCTTCATGAGATTCTCTATTTAAATGTAAGAAAAAGCATTCTGCTTTTAAAATAAATTGAGATGGGCAATGAAAAGTGGATACTAAGCAATAATGTGCAATGGAAAAGATCACAGGACAAACAAAATGAACCACCATCAACCACACCAAAGACTAGTACTTATCCAAAGAAAGTGACATTGTCTTTATTGTGGGATTGGAAAGTAAGTAAGTGAAGTCGCTTAGTCATGTCCGATTTAGTCGTGTCTGACTCTTTGCACGGAGAAGGCAATGGCACCCCACTCCGGTACTCTTGCCTGGAAAATCCCATGGATGGAGGAGCCTGGTGGGCTGCCGTCTATGGGGTCGCACAGAGTTGGACACGACTGAAGTGACTTAGCAGCAGCAGCAGACTCTTTGCGACCCCATGGACTCTAGCCTACCAGGTTTCCCCATCCATGGGATTTTCCAGGCAAAATTTTCCAGGAGTGAATTGCCATTTCCTTTTCCAGGGGATCTTGTCAAACCCAGGGATTGAACTCAGGTCTACCGCATTGCAGGCAGACACTTTATGGTCTGAGCCACTGTGGTACTTCCCGTGGGATTGGAAGGTAGTCCTCTATTATGAGATCCTTCTAGAAAACAAAACTATTAATTCCAAAAAATATTGCTCCCAGTTAGACCAATTAAAAGCAGCACTCAACAAAAAGCAAGGAATTAGTCAACAGAAAACATATCTATCAAGATACTTTATGACCTCATGTTTCTTTGATAATCAGGCAAAAACTGTTACAACTTGGCTGGGAAGTTCTGATTTTTCACCATATTCACCACATATTGCAGCTTATATTGTCCATTTATTTTGGTCCTTACAAAATTCTCTTACTAGACAAAATTTCCATTCCCTGGAAGACTGTAAAAGGCACCTGCAACAGTTCTTTGCTCAAAAAGATTAAAAAAAAAAAACTTGGGGAAAATGGAATTATGAAGTTGTCTGAAAAATGGCAGAAGGTAGTGGAACAAAATGGTGAATGCCTAGTTCAATGAAATTCTTGGCAAAATTGAAAAAAAAAGTCTTCTATTTTTACATATAAAACCAAAGGACCTTTTGGCCAACCCAATACACACACACGCACACACACACACACAAACACACACATGCAATTAGCCACCTATATACCAACCTTCAAGTTACAAATTTTCAAAGATAGGAAGGTGCATTCACATGTCTGATTCACATAGGGTAGGTAGTTCATGTGTCTGGCATATACTGTCATGTGCTTGCATCCTTAAGTGGTTATGTTTTTGTGTACAAACTGGAGCTAGATCTGCAATAGGACAACTTCATTGAACTCCTCACTGTGCAGCACGGTAAGCTTACTAATGAAGATCTGATGAAATTGGAGGCCCGGAAGAGGACTGAGAAGAGGAAGAAGTAACTGAAGAACCAAAGAGATCCACCAGCAGGAAATGGTAAGGGGTTTTTCTTTATCTGAAGAGGCACTGTAAGTTTTTGAGGCACAGGACCTGAATGTAGAACAGTTACAGGAGGGTTGCACCAGCTGTTCCAAATGCAGCAAAATGTTACCACAACATCTATGATGAGAAAAAAAGAGCTACTTCCCAGGCATCACTGGATCACTTTCTCAAGAGGACACATAGAACTGAATCCAGCAAGGAACCAGGAGCTGTGGCATCAATGTCAATATAAGTGAAAATGAAAATTGTCCTCCGTCTCCTATTACTGATGATCCTTCAGCTCTATCATTTCCTACCTCCTCTCCTCACTCCAGTCACTCTTTTTGTCTGTTCAGTCAGTGCCAGCCCCTGTATGCCAGCTGTTATACTATACTACTGTACTTTTCAAGGTACTGTACTGTAAGATTAAAAATGTTTATTTTTGTGTTTCTGTTTTATGTATTGTGTGAAAAATATTATAAACCTATTAGTACGCTGATGCTTAGTAGTTCAGTTATGTCCAACTCTTTGAGGCCCTTTGTGCTGTAGCCAGCCAGGGTAATTTGTCTATAGGGATTTTCAGGCAAGAATACTGGAGTGACCCAGGGTTGGGCCAGAGAATCTTCCTTCAGAGAATATTTCTGACCCAGGGATGGAACCCACAGCTCCTGTGGCAAGCAGATTCTTTACTTGCTGAGCCATCAGGGAAGCCCCTATAATATAGTACAATACTATATAAGCAATTGTGTAAGTTGGGTACCTAGGCTAACTTTGTTGGACTTATGAACAAATTGGACTTATAAACACAGTCTCAGAATGGACCTCACTTATATGTATTAGACTGTGTATATATATACATACATATACACATATATTTATGTACATCATATGCTGCTGCTGCTGCTAAGTTGCTTCAGTCGTATGCAATTAACTGATTCTCAGTTTTTTGGGTTTTGTTTGTTTGTTTGTTTTACTTTATCCAATCACTCTGGGCATTCTAAATGTTAAGACAGAACAAGCTTTTAGGTCACTAATTATTTATATCTGTACAATTGACTGATTATTTGTCTATGCATCTGTATGTCTTAAATTAGGCAGTACTTGAAACACTATTTGCCAGGAGACATATGCTTTGTATGCCAGATGGTTTGTAGAGGAAATGTACAAAGGATTACTTTGTAAATACTTTTAGGTGTTTGCCTGAAGCATTTCCATTCACTGAAGAGGAGAGTTAGATCATAAAATTGTCTCAGGATATTTTAATTTATTTTTTATTAGGCAACAATTATTGTCACTTAAAGGGTTTAAAAAATAATGAACACTTTTTAAGATAAAGGAAAATGCTTGCCTTTATATGATTTATGATAAAAAGAGAGTAAACCTTATATTAGTGTGTTGAATAATAGGATAGGTAGAGAAAAGGGAAGGAGGAAAGTGATAGCCATGTGATTTTTATAGGATAATACCCATATCAAGACAGGAAATTTATGTAGTGACTGTGTAAACTTCCTAAGGCTTCCTTCATAACGCATCACATACCTGGTAGCTTAAAAAAACAGACTTCTGTTGTCTTAAAATTCTGGAGGTGAGATGTCTAAAATCAAGGTGCTGGTAGGGTCACACTCCCTCTAACACCTGTAGGCAACTTCCTCCTCACTCTTCTGATGGTTTACCAGCAATCTTTTGTTTGCAGTGGCGTAATTCCAGTCTCTGTCTTGGTCTTCATTTGTGTTTCCGTGTCTTTCCTTCTAGGGACATCAGCCATGTTGAATTCAGGGTCTACTACTCCAGCATGATCCAGTTTTAATTAATTACATCTATAGAGATAGCATTTCCAAATAAGGTCACATTCTGAGGCACCAGGGTTAAGGATTTCAGTATATCTTTGTTGTTGTTGTTCAGTTGCTCAGTTGTTTCTAACTCTTTGTGATCCCATGAGGCTTACTTGCCCTTCATTAACTGCCAGGGCTTGCTAAAATTCACATCCATTGAGTTGATGATGCCATCTAACCATGGCATCCTCTGTCGCCCCCTGCTCCTCCTGGCCTCAATCTTTCCCAGCTTTTCCAATGACTCAGCCCTTTGCATCAGGTGGTCAAAATATTGGAGCTACAACTTCAGCACATTTTTGGTGGGGGGACACAATTCAGTAATAGCTACAGCTTATAAGAAACATTAACAAAAGTTTATTAATTAGGTGGAAAGTTTACATGACAGTAGAGATATAATTGCACTCATCTAACATGCTAGTAAAGTAATGCTCAAATTCTGCAAGCCAGGCTTCAGCAACATGTGAACCGTGAACTTCCAGATGTTCAAGCTGGTTTTAAAAAGGCAGAGGAACCAGAGATCAAATTGCCAACATCTACTGGATCATCGAAAAAGCGAGACAGTTCCAGAAAAACATCTATTTCTGCTTTGTTGACTTTGCCAAAGCCTTTGACTGTGTGGATCACAATAAACTGTGGAAAATTCTGAAAGAGATGGAAATACCAGACCACCTGACCTGCCTCCTGAGAAATCTGTACAGAGATCAAGAAGAAAAAATTAAAACAAGACATGGAACAATGGACTGATTCCAAATTGGGAAAGGAGTATGTCAAGACTGTGTATTTTCACCCTGCTTATTTAAGTTATATGCAGGTACATCATGAGAAATGCTGGGCTGGAAGAAGCACAAGCTGGAATCAAGATTGCCGGGAGAAATATCAATAACCTCAGATATGCAGATGACATTGTCTTTATGGCAGAAAGTGAAGAATAACTATGAGACTCTTGATGAAAGTGAAAGAGGAGAGTGAAAAAGTTGGCTTAAAGCTCAACATTCAGAAAACTAAGATCATGGCCATCTGGTCCCATCACTTCATGGGAAATAGATGGGGAAACAGTGGAAACTGTCAGACTATTTTGCGGGGCTCCAAAATCACTGCAGATGGTGACTGCAGCCATGAATTTAAAAGACACTTACTCCTTGGAAGGAAAGTTATGACCAAACTAGACAGCAATAGGAAAAGCAGAGACATTACTTTGCCAAACAAAGGTCCGTCTAGTCAAGGCTATGTATGCATGTGAGAGTTGGACTGTGAAGAAAGCTGAGCGCAGAAGAATTGATGCTTTTGGGCTGTGGTGTTGGAGAAGACTCTTGAGAGTCGCTTGGACTGCAAGGAGATCCAACCAGTCCATTCTGAAGGAGATCAGCCCTGGGCGTTCTTTGGAAGGAATGATGCTAAAGCTGAAACTCCAATACTTTGGTCACCTCATGCGAAGAGCTGACTCATTGGAAAAGACTCTGATGCTGGAAAGATTGGGGGCAGGAGGAGAAGGGGACGACAGAATGAGATGGTTGGATGGCATCACGGACTCAATGGACATGAGTATGAGTGAATTCTGGGAGTTGGTGATGGACAGGGAGGCCTCGCATGCTCCTATTCATGGGGTCGCAAAGAGTCTGACACGACTGAGTGACTGAACTGAACTGAGAGATATAATGAAAAGTTTTCCAAATAAACGTAACAGTTTAGATGTATCTTGAAAATAGTGAAAATGTTGGCAGTTGGATAAAGCAGAGCTTGTGTTTGGGAAACTGTGGATGTACAATTAAAATAGAGAATGAGTTGTGAGTGAATACTAAAAAGTAAAATAACTAAAAAAAAAAAAAACCAGAAACCTGAATTTAGTCTAATTTAGGAAAAGTCTTGATTATCAGGCCAATGACATTTTTCTTCACTTTCTAGACAACATATAGTCAGTAAACAAATGTGAAGTCTGAAGTTGATGTGACTGAATCTATGCATTACATTTCGAAGTAGTGGAATTTTCTTTGTTAGACTGGATTAGAGGGAAGAGAGCTGGGGTAAAAGTCCAAGTTAGAGAAACGACACTTGGACACGAATGGTGGACATGAGAATGAAAAAGATGTACCAGATTTTTTTTATCTGTGTTTGGGTTTCTTTATGATAGAATCCACATAAAATATAAGATTTATTTTTACTGCAACATATTTTCCTTTTTTTAAATGATAATGACAAAGCCCAAAAGTCATCCCCCAACATTTGATGTTTATATTATCTATGAAAACTTTTGTGCAAAATTCTGTCAGATCACTTAATTTAAAATTGTTTCAGATTTACTTTAATTAGAGAGCACACTATTAAAATGAGCCAAGTTCCATCTTTGTTTATATTGTTATACTTCATTTCAGAAAAATATCTCTGATTTTTATAAGAAGCAAATTGAATTTACACTTCCTTTCCTACCCCTAAAATGTTTACTTCTCAGAAACAAGCAGTCCAAAAATATATTTGAGGAAAAGTTTTATCAAGTCAAGAAAAAAAAAAAAAAAAAGCCTATTAGTCATAGCTAAGAATAAAACTGCAAATGAAAACCAAAACTTATAAATTTATTCATTCACTCAAAAGAGTTTTATAGATTACCTGTTATAAGTAAACCACTGCATCAAGTAAAATGTAAAAAAAAAAAAAAAGCTTTCTGATGTGGTCTCTTTAGTTACTTTTTTTCTATAAGTGGATATAAGACTCTTAACAAAATAAGAATTGTTAAAAAAAACTAGTTATTATTTCACTAGATGTGGAAGAAATATAATATATATCAGACACTGTGGTGCTAATCCACTGGCACCACCAACTTTCTTTTGCCATTTCAGCTCCCATATTGGTTAGGTAGCAGAAAGTCATATGCTAGTTGATCTGGATTTGTCTAAGAGGATGAGATGGTTGGATGGCATCACCTAATCAATGGACATGAATTTGAGTAAACTCCAGGAGTTGGTGATTGACAGGGAGGCCTTGTGTGCTGCAGTTCATGGGGTCACAAAGAGTCAGACACGACTGAGTGACTGAACTGAACTGAAGCAATCATGGTAATTCTATTCTGTCTTTCCAGAGACAAGCTTGTGAATGTCCATGTGACATGATTCTAGCCTACAATATATGACCATGCTAGACACATCTGAGAAAGATATCTTCACTCATAAAAAGAAATATAAGGAAGGGACATACCTCTTCTCATGCTTATGGCTTTACAAAGGGTCCATTTCCTTATACATCTGGAACAAAGGCAGTTGTCTTAGAATAATGAGGTTCACTAACATGTAATGATGGTAGACTGAAAAGATAAAAACAGATAAATTGGGTTTCTATTTGGGGCTGATAAATTTATCAACTATAGAAACATCCCACCTTGG
>NW_011494818.1:2444138-2444653 GCF_000754665.1 Bison bison bison | reverse complement strand
GCTTCCACACAAAAATCTGATGAGTCTCTCAATAACTAATTACTATTGGCTTCAGATTATTTTCTTTTTTTAATTCTGATTTTCCTTCAAATATTGATTCCACCTAGGTAACCTTTAAGTCTATATTGATTCATGGGCTCACTGAGGGCCTTTCCTTTCAAGTAAAAAGGACCGGATTGAACAGAAAACTATGTCCACTCCAGATTCAGTTAATCTGGCAAAGCATCTCTCTCTTTTTTTTTTTTTTTCTTTCTATACATCAGTGTCTCTTTCGCTGTCTCGTATACAGGGTTATCGTTAGCATCTTTCTAAATTCCATATATATGTGTTAGTATACTGTATTGGTGTTTTTCCTTCTGGCTTACTTCACTCTGTATAATAGGCTCCAGTTTCATCCACCTCATTAGAACTGATTCAAATGTATTCTTTTTAATGGCTGAGTAATACTCCATTGTGTATATGTACCATCGCTTTCTTATCCATTCATCTGCTGATGGACATCTAGGTTGCTTCCA
>NW_011494818.1:2443857-2444038 GCF_000754665.1 Bison bison bison | reverse complement strand
CAACAGTGTAAGAGGGTTCCCTTTTCTCCACACCCTCTCCAACATTTATTATTTGTAGACTTTTGGATTTCAGCCATTCTGACTGGTGTGAAATGGTATCTCATAGTGGTTTTGATTTGCATTTCTCTGATAATGAGTGATGTTGAGCATCTTTTCATGTGTTTGTTAGCCATCTGTATGT
>NW_011494818.1:2432022-2443757 GCF_000754665.1 Bison bison bison | reverse complement strand
TGTGTATGTCCAGCAGTGGGATTGCTGGATCATAAGGCAGTTCTATTTCCTGTTTTTTAAGGAATCTCCACACTGTTCTCCATAGTGGCTGTACTAGTTTGCATTCCCACCAACAGTGTAAGAGGGTTCCCTTTTCTCCACACCCTCTCCAACATTTATTATTTGTAGACTTTTGGATTTCAGCCATTCTGACTGGTGTGAAATGGTATCTCATAGTGGTTTTGATTTGCATTTCTCTGATAATGAGTGATGTTGAGCATCTTTTCATGTGTTTGTTAGCCATCTGTATGTCTTCTTTGGAGAAATGTCTATTTAGATCTTTGGCCCATTTTTTGATTGGGTCATTTATTTTTCTGGAGTTGAGCTGTAGGAGTTGCTTGTATATTTTTGAGATTAGTTGTTTGTCGGTTGCTTCATTTGCTATTATTTTCTCCCATTCTGAAGGCTGTCTTTTCACCTTGCTTATAGTTTCCTTTGATGTGCAGAAGCTTTTAAGTTTAATTAGGTCCCATTTGTTTATTTTTGCTTTTATTTCCAATATTCTGGGAGGTGGGTCATAGAGGATCCTGCTGTGATGTATGTCAGAGAGTGTTTTGCCTATGTTCTCCTCTAGGAGTTTTATAGTTTCTGGTCTTACGTTGAGATCTTTAATCCATTTTGAGTTTATTTTTGTATATGGTGTTAGAAAGTGTTCTAGTTTCATTCTTTTACAAGTGGTTGACCAGATTTCCCAGCACCACTTGTTAAAGAGATTGTCTTTAATCCATTGTATATTCTTGCCTCCTTTGTCAAAGATAAGGTGCCCATATGTGCGTGGATTTATCTCTGGGCTTTCTATTTTGTTCCATTATATTTTGCTATTTAATTCTATTTTGTGGAGGATGAATGATCTGGAGTTGAAAGCATTTTTGCATGCTTGCTAAGTTGCTTCAGTCATGTCAGAGTCTTTGCCACCCTACTGACTATAGCCTTCCAGGCTCCTCTGTCCATAGGGTTTTCCAGGCAAGAGTACTGGAATGGATTGCCATGCCTTACTCCAAGGGATCTTCCTGACCCAGTGATGGAACCTGCATCTCTTGTGGCTCCTGAATAGCAGGCAGATTCTTTACCATTGAACCCCCAGGAAAGCCCAAAACACCCTTACTAAAAGGAAATTTAAAATAGATGGCCTCAGTGCACCAGTCCCAAGCATCCAGTATTGTGCATCGAACCTGGACTGGTGACTCGTTTCATACATGATATTATACATGTTTCAATGCCAGAAGGATGGTATGGGGAGGGAGGAGGGAGAAGGGTTCAGGATGGAGAACACATGTATACCTGTGGCGGATTCATTTCGATATTTGGCAAAACTAATACAATATTGTAAAGTTTAAAAATAAAATAAAATTTTAAAAAAAACTAAAAAAAAAATAAAATAAAGTAGATGGCCTTACAGTTCTTTAAGAATCACTGAGTTTTTGATAAATGCTCAAGTGATAGAAATGTATAATAGTAGCAAAGCAGAGATAGGAGAACAAGAAGTTCATTTGGGCCTTATATTGGAAAATCTTTCAACATCAAATGACTTGTGGAAGTACTGTTCACTTTGATTTTATGGTTAATCTCAGATAATGAGAAGAAATCACTGTCTTCCAATTTTATTTATTTATTTATATTCTTTGTGATCTAAAACTTTCAAATTCATTTAGATTTGAAAACCCAGCTTAATCCTTTGTATTTTTTGCAAAATGAGTGATACATGTAAAATCTTGCCTTGTTCTTTATTTCCTTCAGTTAATGACACATTTCATTTAGTGTCATTTAGCCCTTTGCAGAACATATCTAAAACTGCACACGAAGGAATCACATACAGAGGTATGAAGCATACATTTTATTATGTAAGAGGATTAAATAAACAAACAAGTCAAACAAAAACAAACTTTATTTGTGAGGTTAATTTTTATTGTCTTCAGAATGTTCATTACTGTCAGATCAATTGCTTTATTTTATGCTTAGAAGAAATCTGTATCCATTTATTTTCAACACTAATATTCTTTACATATGGACCTCTGAAATGCCTAGAAATCCAATTAAATTTCAGGAGGTTGAAATAACATATTAATCTAAGCGATTTAAAGAACACAAGGATCAAGCTACACTTTTCTGACAATACTCACCAATAAAGCTTACCTCTGTAAATAGTAAACATAATCTGAAATGGAAACTATTATGGAGCTTGAAAGGGTTTGAGGAAGGCTGAGGTGGGGCACAAGGGGAAGACTGACATTCTGGTGACATAGGATCAAAGCTACTGATTATTTTTGTGGGCCTTTCAAAGTCTCTCTTGTCTTTAGTGAAACCATGTGTGCCTGCAAACGATGTATAATATGTGTTATTTCTGGATGAATGCACTTAATTATCTCTAAAAATCATTTCACCAACAGATGTCTCCTCCTCCTTTTTCTTGTACTAATCATTCTGAGCAGTTGCAAACTTTTTTTTTTTTTCCTGAGTCCTTGTGTTCCCTCTCCTCTTTTTTCTGAAGGCTTTCTCCTCCAGGGCAATTCTTCCTCTCAAAACCAGAATGCATAACAGCATAAATGACACTGTAAAACTTTGAAAAATGTTCCCTAGTGAATATTTTAATAAAACTACCAGATTTATCCAAATAAAGAAAATGAATTTTTATAATTTTAGCATTTTTGCAATGGTATAATAATTCAAATTCATCTATTTATCTATCTCTTATTTATTTATCCAGGTATGAGCTATGCAATCATATTTCATTGTTTTGGCAGTGATTAGAAAATGAAAAGAACAGTACAAAATTCAAAATTTTATTGCTATTCATTTTCATTTCCATGTCTCATTTTGTGAATCACCAATTATGTTATTTAGCCATTAGGGCTTATTGGGCTAAATTTCTAGCCCAAGTTTCAAGTCTCTAGAAAAACAAACAGTAAGTTCCAAGTCTCTAGAAAAACATTATAAATGCAGTAATGACTAATTATAGTTTAAACATATTTAAACTTTTAGTATATTTATGCTAATATTACTGGAACATTTTAGATTTCATAAGATCTTTTACTATTTAAGTGTTATGGTAAACATATTTGATTTCTAATCTATTATTCAACTAAGGACTTGATATGGTAAAATCAAATCAAGTCCATTTAAGTGTTAAGAAATGACAAAGTAAATAGAGCACTCTTTATGTACAAAAGACCACACATCCTGGCATTCTGGTCACATCAGATGTACATCGAAGCCTGTCAGTTTTTATAGTTGCTTTAATTAGGGTGAGGTTTTAAATTTCACTAATTTAAATTTTTGTTTTTAATCATTACCTCAGGTTTCTGTATTCAATTCAGTCTTAAGTAGAAATGTCTACATATTTTTCTGAGAAATTTTCTTTTCTGTTCCTTTCCTTCAATTTTCTTTTCACATGTCAAGAGGCTGCAAGTGATTTTCATCTTACAAAAGGACTTGGCATTTTGAGTTTGAAAATATCTTCTGGGATAGTAGTCCAGTATATAACCCTGATGAAGAACCACTAAATTGCATGATTATAATACAGTACATTTTGGCCTAGAATGTTATGAGAAGGACAGATCTGTATTTCATCAATGGAATGCTTTCAAAACTTCCATTAGATTTTGGAAGCAAGTTTGAGTGTATTCAAAAATTATTCCTAAGGTATCAGCCAATTGAAGAATAAAAATCCAATTGGAAGCTCTAAAGAAAATCAAAGATATTGTACTGTTTGATGTGACATATATAGATAGGAATGTGACCTTGAGAACATAATTTTAAATTTATCTTATTTTACTCTCGTGTGCAATTATAGGGTTTATCTAATTGTTCTTTGAGCTCCAATACTATGAGATATATGGGCTTCCCAGGTGGCACAGTGGTAAAGAATCTGCCTGCCAGTGCAGGAGACTTAGGAGACGATGGTTTGATCCCTGGGTCAAGAAGTACCCTTGAATGAGGAAATGGCAATGCACTTAAATATTTTTGACTGGAAAATCCCATGGACAGAGGAGCCTAGTTGGCTGTGTCCATAGGGTTGCAAAGAATCAGACATGACTGAGCCCACACACATCATCATCATTCTGAAATATGTGACTACTCTATCCAATGTATGAATGTTTATTTTATACTACTTCATTCCTTTTCTAAAAGATATAAAAAGGAATATTTTAATAAATTAAAAACAGGACTTGGGAAGATGAATATTCAAGCAAACAACCAACATTGCCAACATCAAGTCAATAAGATTTATTTCAGTGGGCATCATCACGGTCTCCAGATTTCTCATTAGACATTAGGTACAAGAAATTAAAAGATAATATCTAGAATAATGATATTCACAGTGGGATACTGTATAAATATTATTTCTACTTATATTGTTAACTCATCTATATTTTAATGTCTATTTTGTGCATGCTTTATAATATACATAATATATTAATATAGTGTTAATAAAATAAAAAAGTGTTAATAAAACACATAGTCGAGTCATAGTTAGACAAAAAACTTTAATGATACTATAAACATTTGGAAGACATTGATGCAGAAAAAAAAACCAGTCCTTAGCAAAGACTAAGTTTTAGCAGTCTTAAGAGGTGATAGAAATTCATTGTAGTAATATTTAGGAATATAATAGACAAGGGAAAGAAAACACAAATGCCTTCAAGAGTTAACCAGGTAACAAATGCTTACAATAGCTTGTTTTGAGATATTGGCAGCTGGTGTCATGACTGTGTAGCCAGGGACAGATAATCCTATCTAAAAGGATTCAAATGTTAGAGTTATATGTTTTTATATATACCAAACACATTTGTAGGCTTAAGGCTTAAAATTTGCTATTCTTTGAAATAAATAGTACCCAAACAATGACTTTAGAACCAATAAAGAAGTCATTTTTTTTTTAAATTTAGTGATTCTTAGTCTAAGTTCAAAGGCTAAGTTAAAACCCAATTGTGTAAACATGATTTTAAAGTATATTTCAAATACTATTTTTCTCCACTGGGTTTTTGATAGAATGTACAACATAGTTAATTAAAAGTTATGCTCTTTACTATGGACTTAAAGTGCAGGTGCTTTGCACCATTATAAAACAGGAGACTTATAAGGAAACAAGTCAAATAGGAATTAGAAGAAAATAATTACTGTGACTACTGAATATCCTAACCAATATTATTAACTGAATATGTAAGAAAATACATTCTGTTCTTTATAAGAAAATAGGTGATCCTTTTTGCTCTAACAAGAATTCCGTAAGAAGAAATATTTGTATATGATCTATGAATTGGATTAAAATAAAGTGAAAGTGTTAGTCGCTCTGTTAGTGTCTGACTCATTGCGACCACATGGACTGTAGCCAGCCAGGCTTCTCTGTCCTGTGGAATTCTCCAGGCAAGCATACTGGAGTGGGTTGCCATTTTGTACTCCAGTGGATCTTCCCAACCCAGTGATCAAACTCCGGGTCTCCTGCATTGCAGACAGATTCTTTACCATCTGAACCACCAGGGGAAGTAGGAATTGAAGTATTGTTGATATAAAAACAATTTCTTGGCAGTCAGTGGTTAAGACTCAGTGCTTTCACTGCCAAGCCTGGGCTGGATCCCTGATCAGGGAACTGAGATCCCACAAGTTGTGCACAATGTAGCCAAAACAACCATTAAAAAAAAGAAGAAGAAGAAGAAGAGAGAAAACAATTCCACATCACTGGCTATGGCAGAGAGTCTGAACATTTTTCAGGTAAATATTGCAGTGCATTGGAAGGGGCCACAATCCACAGAATGTAGGCAGATTTTACAAACTGGAAAAAGCAGAGAAATGGATTCTCACCCCCACCCCCTACCAGAGCCTCCACAAATGCATATAGCCCTGCTGACATTTTAATTTCAACAAGTAAGACACTTTTCTGGAGGACTTCGTACTACCAGAATTGTAAGATAATGAACTGATGTTATTTCAGCCACAATACTTGTTCTAATTTGTTAAAGTCACAACAGGAAAGTAATACAACATTTTTAAGAACCTCTGGTAAATTTTTTCCTTTCATTTGGATTTGTAAATGAAATCTGTTAAAAGAAGCTGTCATATTTTCTGTATCACTCTACTGGCAGTATTAATCTGTTCATGGAATACTGCTACCTCCCATTATTGCTACATGGCATACTTTTTATTTCTTTATATTTTAGTGTTTTAATGAAAGTACATATTTTTCTCTATATACATTTTTTTTTGGTCACAAAACATCTTTAGATTTTTTTTGTAGTATTATTTCATTTGTCTGGTATATTTTTATGTTGCTGCTTTAGAAGATAATACTTGTTGTTTCTCTATATTTTCATTATGTAGTAGCATGTGTGTATTGCATTCTTGGTCATCTAGTTTCCATTAATAGTGAGATGTCCTTTTCAATTAAATTGAGATTTATTGTTTATGTTAATATATATGTCCAAAATGAATGAATAAAAACATAAATGGCAATATGAATTTGTTTAATACCTTTATAAAAAATTAGACATAATCTTTGTGTAATATAATTATAAAAAATTTAGCCCTCAGCAATAACTGTTAATAAAGTGGTTCATTCTATAATTATGGTATTTACATAGAGACTGAAAATGTCATGAATGAGAAGAAAAATAAAAGAAAGTTTACATGATATTAAGTCTTAAAAAAGGCTTTCCAGGAATATTTTTACTTAGGGAAATTGAAGTTAGATCTGCTCAAAGCCACATTACCCTTTATTGAAAAAAATGAAGACTCATTGTATTGTCACAGGAGAGAAGTCTGAAAGTAGTCACCCAAAGCTAATTGTGTGTGCCATGTTTAACAAGGTTGCTGCCTAATGGACTTCATCACAGGAAGACTTTATTGCCCTAGAGACCTTGACATTAGGAACATTATTGGAAGGGCTTCTGTCTGTACGTGTATCCAGTTGGGGTAACATAAGATTTTCCCCAAAGGTTGACTGATTCAGCCATCAGTTTGATTTCCTGTCCCTAGTCACTTTTTGCATTAATCAGATAAGTGGTTTTTGCTGTTGTTTTTTAAGCAAACTGGATTAAGGAAATAGTTTTTGATGTGAACTAAGAGGTGTTCTTCATTAAACAGTCTGATCAAAGTTGCTATTTTCAATTTATATGCTAATAAAGTGTACTTTAGAATTTATAAACATGAGTGACCCAGTGGGATTTTATTCCTGGATTCAACATAATCTATGGACTCCAAGGATCTTTTCAGGTTATAAGAGCAAGAGAAAAGTGGTTGTCAATTGAAAAGTATGAGTATATATTCAAGGTGAGGTAGAAGATTAGACCAATAAATGATAAACTGAAGAAAGTTTAGAAAGAAATGTAGCTATAACAAAATCACATAGAGTTTTGAGGCATTAATTATTCAGGGAATAACTTTTCTAAAAGTATGATTTAGTTATTGCATGTTTAGCTCTTAGAAATTTCCTTAAATTTCTTCTTTCATATATATATTCTACACTAATGCCTAACAGATATTACCTTAGTAATATTGTCTTCTGCTATCCCCATGTGGGATTTTAGTTCCCTGAGTCCCAACTCAGGGAACAAGAGTGTAATAAGTGTGGGGTCTTAACCACTAGACTGTGAGGAAGTTTTATAATAATCTAAGATGGCTGAGTAGAAGGACATGTGCTCATCTTCTTCTGTAAGAACTCCAAAATTGCGATTGACTGCTGAACAAGCATCAACAGCAGAATGTTGGATCACACCAAAAAGATACTCAATATCTAAGGGCAAAGGAGAAGCCCCAACAAGATTGTAAGAAGGACAAAATTACATTTAGATTCAAACTCCATACCCACCAGAGACCCTTGAAGGGGTCAAACAAAACCTTGTGCACACCAGAACCCAGAGACCCCACAGAAACTGAGCCAGACCTGACTTTGAGTGTCATTAGCCCCACCGTAGAACCAACAGGAGATGACACACAGTCTGGAGAACACTTATATGAAAGAAGTTCTTGTGCTATTAGGAAAGTTCTAGGACACACAACAGGTTTCCAAATCTGGGGATCCAGCAAAGGGATTGAAAACTCCAGGGAATTTGACTTTGGGGGCCAGTGGAATTTGATTACTGACCTTCCACAGGACTGGGGAAATAGACTCTTGGAGGGTACAAAAATAAAGCTTGTATGCATCAGGACCCAGGAGAAAGGAGCAGTGACTCCAGAAGAGATTGAGCTAGACTTGCCTGTGAGAGTCCAGGAGTCTCCAGGGGGAGGTTTGGGTCAACAGTGGTCTGCCAAAGGGTCAGGGGCACTGAATACAACAGGACTGGGATAAGGAAAGTGAAAGAAAGAAAGTGAAGTCGCTCAGTTGTGTCCAACTCTTTGTGACCCTGTGGACTGTAGCCCACAATGCTCCTTTGTCCATGGGATTTTCCTGGTAAGAGTACTGGAGTGGGTTGCCATTCCCGTCTCCAGAGGATCTTCCTAACCCAGGGATCGAACCCAGGTCTCCCACATTGTAAGCAAGACACTGTACAGTCTAAGCCACCAGGGAAGTCTGGGATAAGGAAGAAATTTGTCATTAACTCTAACATAGTTTGACCTCAGGCCAAACAACAGGAATAGAACACAACCCCACCTATCAAGGGACAATTGGATTAAAGATTTACTGAGGTTGGACCTCTTTAGAACAAGACCCAGATTCCTCCACAGCCAGTCCATCCCATCAAGGAGCTTCCACAAATCTCTTCTCCTTAGCCATCAGAGGGCAGAAAGAATGAAAACGACAAGCACAGAAAGCTAACCAAACTGATCACATGGACCAGAGCCTTGTCTAACTCAATGAAACCATGAGCCATGCCATATAGGAACAATAAAAATGGACAGGTCATGGTGAAGAGTTCTGACAAAACATGGTCCTCTGGAGAAGGGAATGCAATCCACTTCAGTATTCTTGCCTTGAGAACACCATGAACAGTATAAAAAGGCAAAAACTTATGAAAGATGAACTCCCCAGGTCAGCAGGTGCCCAAGATGCTCCTGGAGAAGAGTGGAGAAATAGCTACAGAAAGAATGAAGAGAGGGAACACACACACACACACACACACACACACACACACACAGTTGTGGATATGACTGGTGATGGAAGTAAAGTCCGATGGTGTAAAGAAAAATATTGCATAGGAAGCTGAAACTTTAGGTACAGGAATTAGGTAAATTGGAAGTGTTCAACAGGAAATGGCAAGAGTGAACATCGGAATTTTAGGAATCAGTGAACTAAAATGGACTGAAATGGGGGAATTTAATTCAAATGGCCATTATATCTGCTACTGTGTCAAGAATCCCTTAGAAGAAATGTAGTAGTCATTATAGTCAACAAAAGAGTCCAAAATGCAGTTCTTGGATGCAATCTCAAAAACGACAGGATGATCTCTATTCGACTCCAAGGTGAACCATTCCAATCACAGTAATTCAAGTCAATGCCCCAAACATTAGTGCTGAAGAAGTTGAAGTTGGACTGCAAAGTTGAAGTTTTGATGATTTACAAGAACTCCTAGAATTAACACCAAAAAAAGATGTCCTCTTCATCATAGGGGACTGGAATGCAGAAGTAGGAAGTCAAGAGATACCTGGAATAACAGGCAAGTGTGACTTTGAAGTACAAAATGAAACGGCGCAAAGGCTACCAGAGTTTTTCCAAAATAATGCACTGGTCATAGCAAACACTCTCTTCCAACAGCACAAGGGATGGCACTATACATAGACATCACCATATGGTCAACACCAAAATCAGATTGTTAATATTCTTTGTGGCTGAAGATGGAAAAGCTCTATACAGTCAGGAAAAACAATACCAAGAGCTAACTGTGGCTCAGATTATGAACTCCTGATTGTCAATTTCAGACTTAAAATGAAGAAAGTAGGGAAAACCACTAGACCATTCAGGTATGACCTAAATCAAATCTCTTACATTTATACAGTGGAAGTGATAAGTGATTAATAGAATCAGGGAACTGGAGCTGGTAGAGAGAATGCCTGAGGAACTATGGACAGAAGTTCATGAGATTGTACAGGAGGCAGTGATCAAGACCATCCCCAAGAATAGAAATGCAAAAAGGCAAAATGGCTGTCTGAGGAGGCTGTACAAATAGCTGAGGAAAGAAGAGAAGAGGAGGAAAAGGAGAAAAGGAAAAAAATATCCATCTGAATGCAGAGTTCCAAAGAAGAGCAAGGAGAGATAAAAAGTCTTTCCACAGTGATCAATGCAAAGAAATAGAGGAAAACAATAGAAGGGAAAAGTTAGATCTCTTCAAGAAAATATGAGATACCAAGGAAACATATCATGCAAAGATGGGCACAATAAAGAACTGAGATGGTATGGACCCAATAGAAGCAAAAGATATTAAGAAGAGGTGGCAAGAATATACAGAATAACTATACAAAAACTATCCATGATGGCGTAATCACTCACCTAGAATGAGATACCCTAGAGTGTGAAGTTAAGTGGGCCTTAGGAAGCATCACTATGAACAAAGGTATTGCAGGTGATGGAGTTCCAGTTGAGCTACACCAAATCCTAAAAGATGATGATGTGAAAGTGCAGCACTCAATATGCTAACAAGTTTGGAAAACTCAGCAGTGGCTACAGGACTGGAAAATGTCAGTTTTCATTCCAATCCCAAAGAAAGGCAATGCCAAGAATGTTCAAACTATCACACAATTGTACTCATCTCACAAGTTAACAAAGTAATGCTCAAAATTCTTCAAGCCAGGCTTCAACAGTATGTGAACCGTGAACTTCCAGATGTTCAAGCTGGATTTAGAAAAGGCAGAAGAACTAGAGGTCAAATTGCCAACATCCACTGGATCATAGAAAAAACAAGAGAATTCCAGAAAAAAAACATCTACTTCTTCATTGACTACCCTAAAGCCTTTGACTGTGTGGATCACAACAAACTGTGGAAAATTCTGAAAGAGATAGGAATACCAGACCACCTGACTTGCCTCCTGAGAAATCTGTACACAGATCAAGAAGCAACAATTAAAACAAGACATGGAACAACGGACTGATTCCAAATTGAGAAAGGAGTATGTCAAGACTGTATATTTTCACCCTGCTTATTTAACTTATATGCAGAGTACATCATGCCAAATGCTGGACTGGATGAAATACAAGCTGGAATCAAATTGCCAGGAGAAATATCAATAACCTCAAATATGCAGATGATACCACCCTTATTGCTGAAAGCAAAGAGGAACTAATGAGCCTCTTAATCAAAGAGAAAGAGGTGAGTGAAAAAGTTGGCTTAAAACTCAACATTCACAAAAACGAAGATCATGGCATCCAGTCCCATCATTTCATGACAAATAGAAGTGGAAACATTGAAAACACTGAGAGACTTTCTTTTCTTAGGCTCCAAAATCACTGCAGATGGTGACTGCAGCCATGAAATTAAAAGATACTTACTCCTTGGAAGAAAAGCTATGACAAACCTAGACAGCATATTGAAAATCAGAGACATTACTTTGCTGACAAATACTGATCTAGTCAGTTATGTTTTTTTTTTTTCCAGTAATCATGTATGGATATGAGAGTTGGACCATAAAGAAGCTGAGTGCTAAAGAATTGATTCTTTTGAACTGTGGTGTTGGAGAAGGCTCTTGAGAGTCCCTTGGACTGCAAGGAGATCCAACCAGTCCCTTCTGAAGGAGATCAGCCCTGGGATTTCTTTGGAGGGAATGGTTCTGAA
>NW_011494818.1:2418501-2431922 GCF_000754665.1 Bison bison bison | reverse complement strand
TGCTAAAGAATTGATTCTTTTGAACTGTGGTGTTGGAGAAGGCTCTTGAGAGTCCCTTGGACTGCAAGGAGATCCAACCAGTCCCTTCTGAAGGAGATCAGCCCTGGGATTTCTTTGGAGGGAATGGTTCTGAAGCTGAAACTCCAGTACTTTGGCCACCTCATGCGAAGAGTTGACTCATTGGAAAAGACTCTGATGCTGGGAAGGATTTTGGGCAGGAGGAGAAGGGGAAGACAGAGGATGAGATGGGTGGATGGCATCACTGACTCGATGGATGTGAGTCTGAGTGAACTATGGGAGTTGGTGATGGACAGGGAGGCCCGGCATGCTGTGATTCATGGGGTCACAAAGAGTCGGACACGACTGAGTGACTGAACTGAACTGAACTGAATTTAGTTAAGTGAGAACCATCATCTTGGGTAATTTACATTATTTGGTCATGGAGTGAGTATATGTATGTGTATGTGCATGGTATTATTTGAGTGTTCACCTGTTGTGAAGAGCTGAATCATTTGAAGAGACCCTGATGCTGGGAAAGATTGAGGGCAGGAGGAGAAGGGGACGACAGAGGATGAGATGGTTGGATGGCATCACCGACTCAATGGACATGGGTGTGGGTGGACTCCAGGAGTTGATGATGGACAGGGAGGCCTGGCGTGCTGCAGTTCACATGGTCACAAAGAGTCAGACACGACCGAGTAACTGAAGTGAACTGAACTGAACTGTTATGAGCAGTAATATTATTAATGTTTTTCTAATTTAGATTACTTATAATAAAAATATTTTCAAACTATTCTTGTATTATACACCCCTGCTGTTCAATAAAATCTGATTTTCTTTATCATCTGCATAAACAGGTAAATTGTACTCTTCTTGATGAGAGATGAGGTTGTATGTCTTTTTGTGACTATGACATTTGAGCTAAAATTACCCATATCAATTCTAGGTGAAAATATTTAATCATCAAAGATCAGCTAACTCTTCAATTTGTTTTTGCTTTTGCTACATGGCTATTGAGGTACATGTTGACATATAGATAATTTCAGCATATGAAAAACAGCTTCACTGGACAGTTGCAAAGACCCATAGCAGGCTTCACAAAGAAAAAGTAAAAGTAGATGTTTGCAGTCACTGTGATTTTCAGTTCGTTTGCTACCATAATACAATCTAATATACCCTGACACAGCCATAAATGAGAACTACTACCTTTTCTACATGTTGAAGACAGAGAACTTTAACAGATAAGGGTTATTTCCCAAATGCTTCCACATTTCAGGGAGAGAATTCAAAAGATACAGATTCATGTTCTGTTAATTAGGTAAGAAATCTTTAATGACAAACTATTTTATAAGTAATGTAATCACTTGTGAACTAACTCTCAGAACTATTTGCTAAAAATAATCTCAAATGCAATCAAGTAAAATCTATTTTCTGACCTAATATTTATGATTTTATAAACATATCACATGCTATTTCTAAAAGGACATTAAAGCATTGATTTGCAAATTGAAGTTTTAACAAATCAGATATATAAAAATATTTTCACACCCTACTCTCACTTAACCTTCTGTTCCATATGGTTTTTTAATACTGCTGGGTGGAAATGTTCAATAACCAATTTCTTCTTTGTCAAATTTTATTAAATTATTATTTATGTCAGTTAAATTATTTTTATCTCTTGAATTATGATAATCTATCTTCCATTTCTTTCCCCCTGTATTTACATCTATAATTAAATTGACCAAAATTAAAGAAAAATGTAACTCCTTTACCTTTCTCTGAAACTGACTTGATTCTGATCAAATCTGAGTAAAAAGAAAACATAGAGCCATGTTGAAACATTACTCTATTTACTAAGAATGGGCTTATAAGAAAAAAAAAAAAAAAAACCCTGTAAATAACCATGTGACTTGCTCTCATTTCATTGGCCAATGTAAGTTACAAGTCTACTTGCAGTTATATTTGGAATAATAATAATAGTGATGAAAGTGTGATGTATAGAACAGTCTTTTGGACTCTGTGGGAGAGGGAGAGGGTGGGATGATTTGGGAGAATGGCATTGAAATATGTATAATATCATATATGAAATGAGTCACCAGTCCAGATTCGATGCACAATACTGGATGCTTGGGGCTGGTGCACTGGGACGACCCAGAGGGATGGTATGGGGAGGGAGGAGGGAGGGGGGTTCAGGATGGGGAACACATGTATGCCTGTGGCGGATTCATTTTGATATTTGGCAGAACCAATACAATATTGTAAAGTTTAAAAATAAAATAAAATTAAGACTAAAAAAAAAAAAAAGAATGTGTATCATTGCCTAGTTCTTGAGTTTATTAGAATTATATATGTTTTTCAGTTTTATATGATGTTGGAAGTCAGTATGAGAAAATACTAGTTTAATCATGATTCTTTTTAACTTTACTAGGAATTTTCATTGGGAATAGATATTGATTTTACCAAAAGAGTTTATATCCCATTAAGAGAATCAGATAAAGTTTTTTTTTTTTTTTTCATTTTTTGCAGTGATTAATAGTATTAATAAACATCTTATTATTGAACTGTTCTAGCTCTTTTGGGTTCCTGGACCCAGTTATATGTGTGTGTAGGGGGCTTTCCACACAAGACCAAGCAATTTTGGTTAGAGATAGCATCAGATTCCACAGGCTAAGGGTACTGTCCTACAAGACTGCTGAGATAGAAAGAATATGGGCAAACTTATGAAAATAGTTATTTTCTTTATCTTGTAGATCTTTAATGCTGTGTGTCCCTCTGGGATACTTTCCTTCACTGATCATTTTGGTCATGTTGTTTAGAGATTCTAAACAACACTACCTTTGAAGAAGTTGTTCTTTTCTTTTTAGTTGGCAACTTCCTTTCTTCAGTTTTTGGATCTTTGTCAAACAACTGTATTAATTTTACAATGTCCAATATGAAGTCAATGATAATAGAATTAAACGTTCTAGCATTCTGAGGCAGGTGCATTCAATTTCTCTTAGATTCAAGTGCATTTTCGGAGCACACCAGGAAGGAAAAAAAAGGTTTATTTCTTTGCAGAAGAAAGTGTGAAAATACATTCGTGCTGTTTCATCCTTTCCTAAATCCTTCTAGGTTTATACTGTTTAGAATACTGTTTAAAATACTGTTCTAAAGATCTTTTATCATGGTAAATTACTAAAATTAAAATATTGCATTTATTTATATAAAATATGGTCCTTATAAATATACAAAATTTTTTTATATAAAATATGGTCCTTAGGTAAGTATGAAAATGTGAAAGGAAAAAAATGTACATTTGATCTTATTAATATTTACAAAAGCATTAAAAACATTTACTTTTAAGCAGTTAATGACAAAAGAGGAAATTTAGTTTTACTGAGAATGTTCTCAGAAGAAAATTTTGCTCTTGATTCTGTCTTTTATAGCCACTTTTTGGATCTGAGAGCATTTTCTCTGCTCTTCAACAGAATTATCCCTTTCTTCTGTCTTTACTATCAGTGCTCGAAAAACATAACTAACTACAAAGCAAATCTCCCACTGCATGTGTCAAAACAATGTGATACATGCCTGAGTGCAATACCAAAAACAAAGCTCTGGTGATGTTTCTAAAGCAACACTTAATTAAGTTGTTGTTCCTGCAATAAATACAACATCAGACTCTCGCATCAGCATTCTGAACCAAGGGACAACATAACTTCACAGTCTCAGATAACAGAACATGCTTTGAACAGAGCAAAATGCTTTTCCAAAAAGGATAGCAGATATTTTAGTAGGTTATCTGATTAAAAACTAGTTTTACAAGCCTAATTTTAGAGGCAGGTTTAGCAAACCGGAAAATATGGTGACAGTTGATAGAGGAGTAATCTCATTTTTGACTTAAAAGACTAAGAGAAGTGGTTTTAGCATTATTATTAGAATGAATAAAGTTTTATTTCTTATTGTGAAATCAATTTCAGTCCTTTATAAATAAGATAGGAAATATAACCCTATGTATAGTTAAAGCATATGCAAAGGAAATACAATTCCAGTAAAAAGAAGACTAAGAAATGAACTATGTGGGTTATGCAAATGATATTTGCTGATTTTTTAAAATCATTTTTGCTAACTTTTCTTGCAAACTTAAGGTCTATGATACTAAATATATGAGAAAAAATTTGAGCAATAAATGACTTTTCATTTGAAAAGTCAACTTACGAACAAGTGAAAATTCAAGAAACGTTTCTTTATAATCCACCTTTGATCATATTAATCATTCAATAATTTTAATACAGATTAGCATAAGAATTATACAAATAACACTTGTTCAAAGCAAATATTCTGATGAAGTAACATGTCAGTTATCTCTAGGACTATAATAAGTAATCGTTTAGGTACATAAACGGTTGGAATAAAACTTATAGTATATTTCTTCCATAAGTTGTAGAAGAGTATTCCTCATGTTGAGTTAATGATACAGTAACTATGCCAGGCAACAGCAGTATTACAGAAATACTAAAGTGGCTACTGGACTTACGTAAAAAGACGTATAAGAGATTTAGCAAGTTTGGGGAGAGGTAAGCATAAATATAAGACATAAATTTAATAAAAACCATGAATGATTAAAAAAAAATCCAGAAAACAGCTGGGTGGTCAACACACATCACTATACTAGCTTGTCATAGACATCTGATTTGGCTTGCCCAAGCTCTGGTCCAGCCTCATTCAATTTTGTGATGATTGAAAGTTGAAAACCGCTTCTCCCACACTCTCTTACAGACCCTACCTGGGTCTGCATGCAAGTTAGGTATTGTAATAGTTGCGCACATACACAACTTGGAAGGTGGAAGTGAGGTGAAGTTGTCTCCTGTAGCTATTTTCTCTTGCAACAAGATCATGAGATGTGACAAATTGTGGTGACCAGACTCAACATTCCAAAGTCTAGTATCCAGCTTCCTGAGCACTGAAAATTACTGTTGGCCAGCCTTGGGGCTTCAGTATGAACAGCATCTTCTTGCATTCTGGATTGGAGCTAGTTGGTGGTACCTCAGATTATTAGTAGAATGATGGCTTCCTGACTGCAGCATGCCCATGCTTTCCAAAAACTTGGTTAACTCTTAATTCTTTGCATTAAATTAATTTATGATTCAATTAAGTAGAATAATTTCTATTTTCTGAACTGAATTTTGTGTGAAAGATAAAAGGCTTAAAGATTTGACTGCAGTGTTACTGATAAGGAATGAGTGAAAAGTGAAAGTCACTTAATCATGTCCAGCTCTTGCGACCCCATGGACTACAACCCACCAGGCTCCTCTGTCTATGGAATTTTCCAGGCAAGAATACTGGAGTGGGTTGTCATTTCCTACTCCAGATAAGGAATGGAGGAGGGGGAAAAAAGGTTAGAAAGAAAGGAGGTTGAAAGGAAGAGGGGAGAAAATGAAGCTTATTACTGGTAACTGATCACCTATTTTGTTCTATTGTTCAGTTGCATCTGACTCTGCAACTCCATGGGCTGTAGCACACCAGGCTTCCCCATCATCCTTCACCATCTCCAGGAGCTTGCTCAAACTGATGTCCATTGAGTCGGTAATTCCATCCAAACATCTCATTCTCTATCATCCCCTCCTCCTCCTGTATCAGGGGACATTTAACAGGAGAATTCCTGCATGGTGTTTTCTATTTCTCAAGGATTCTCTGTTCCATATTGGTTCCTATTCCAAGAATGAGTAAAGCTGCATGCAGTTCTCAGGACTGAGGTCATGGGATGAGACATGCAGTGACTCTTTTCAATGTCAGTGACCTTGTATGTATTAGACTATCCATATTGTGCCTATTGATAAAATTTCATCCTGTGTAATAGCTGAGCAATCATCTTACTAAAGATATATAAGCCTGCATTTCTGCTAATAAAGCACCTTTGCTCCATCAGAGCTTGGGTCCCCATGTCTTTCTTTCTTTTTCTCTTTCTCTCTCTCCTCAGCTAGCTCTCTGGAACACAGAAACCCATCTTGCTCACTCTCCTTCCCGGGCTTCTAAGACTCTCTCAAGAAGATGCCCTGTGCCTTCATCCCTCTCAAGAGGGCACCAGGTGCCTTCGTGAGAGATGCAAGTCCTGTGTCAAGGACTTTATTGGTTCTTTGCATAAACCAGGGCGTATCAGCCTCTCTCTCTCTTTCACTTTCTTATCGTCGACTCCTGTCCGCCAGGTCCCAGTATATTAAAGGACCCCAACACTCCTGCCTTCAATCTTTCCCAGAATCAGGGTCTTTTTCAATGAGTCAGCTCTTCTCATCAGGTGGCTAAAGTATGGAGCTTCAGCTTCAGCATCAGTCCTTCCAATGAATATTCAGGACTGATTTCCTGAATTTCCAAACCAGGATGGGCTGGTTTGGTCTCCTTGCAGTCCAAGAGACTCTCAAGAGTCTTCTCCAACACTACAGTTCCAAAGTATCAATACTTTGGCCCTCAGCCTCTTTATAGTCCAACTCTCACATCCATACATTTCTACTGGAAAAAACATAGTTTGACAAGACAGATCTTTGTGGGCAAAGTAATGTCTCTGCTTTTAATATGCTCTCTATGCTTTTTTCCCAAAGAGAAAGCTATAATACACTAGTAACTATCTTTGTTACTTTTATGTGTTTGAATTGCCAGAATAACAGATGTAACTTGGAAGAAACAAAAATAATAAGTCTACCTGTATTCTATTGTTTATCATATTTATAGGTTCAGGTCAGATAATGGCAGAAGTGTGTTTCATATAATAGGAACTCTGTGCTTCTGAGTGTGTCCTCAAAACACACTCAGACACATTCAGAGCTAGTATAACATCCCTAGAAGTATACAGTCTTAGAAGTCAATGAGTCCCTTTCTCATGTATAATTTGAAAAATTTAATGGTTAATATCCCTAAAATATTCTGACTTTCCCATCATGACTACTTTCATGTTTTCCTGAGGGGTGACATATTAAAAATTTCCTAATCAAAGTTTTGAGGTTCCTTCAGGTAATTAATGTCTGAAGGAAATGATGATATGCCTCAAACCCTCACCCCATCTCTGGCTCACTCCAGAACAGTGGGACCCACTTCTTCAATGATAACTACACTTGGAATTCATTCTTCTACAGGTAAACTGAGTCAATCTACAGAGTAAAACAAAAGTCCATGTTTATCCATTTCAGTTTTCTCTCTTCTTCCTGTTTCTAGTTTCAGTCAAGGAGTAGAATCTTAGCTCAATTACCTAACTCTACCTGCTATTCTTGACTGGTTATATTTTCTTTAGAGAGTACTTTCCCTTATATTACTCAGTCAATTAACTAGAATTCCAAACATTTGTGCAGGCTAATCAGAATGCTTACTACTGCATCTTGTCAATCTTCTATATTCATTCTTCCCATGGCTTCTGTAAAGCCACACTCTCAATAGATATTCTAAAAACCATCCCTATTCCCTAGTTATGCACCAGCACTGGAAACAAGTATTTACATAGCTAATTAGAAATAACACAGCCATGCTCACTCTGTGTACCCTAATATGGAATTCTCAGCTTCCTCCCTGAAATAGCATTTTTCTACATCTGTGCTTCCCCTTCCATCTCACCCACTATTCCATCTTCTATTTCAATAAGTGGATATATATTTTGTTCTAAAATGAAATAAGAATGATATCAGCATGTAAATAACCAAGCTATGAAATATTTATAACACCTAGAATTCTTTATACAAAGTTATTTTAGTTTGTACTTTATCTCATTTAGACAAAGAAGTTAACCTCCAGAAGGTAAGCTCTGTAGAGAGAGATATTCTATTTTAACAATTACTATACTCCCAGATCTCAATGTAATTTTCTATGAGTTAACATACATTTAATAGTTTTAGACAAATAAACAAAAATTAATTAATGAATTTATCTTCAAAGGTAATCTTTATTGACAGTGTGCATTGAGTATAATTTGCTATTTGTTTATCCTTCAACATTATTGCTTGTAGGCACACATTTAGCTTTATCACAGGAAATGTGAAATTCTTATTTAATTCTGAAAATATATTGCACATCCATTAATTGCTACCATTGATCATTTTAAATATTTGTAATTCAAATAAAAATAATGTATAACAAAGTAAACTATCTAAATGTCAATGAAAAGAAAATATGGTCAAAATCAAACAGGAATGCAGCTAATAAAATGAGGTGAGAAAAGTATTATGACAATTCAATTATTTATGGGTCTGCTTTTTCTTACTCCCAAAGCCCAACATATTTCTCGTCAACTAACCTTGCACCTCAGCCAATAAATGATTTCCCATGTACACAGGAAATGTAAACTAATTTGAGTTTTTGCTTAAGTAACATAAATTTATAATGTGGTTCTGTTACCAAAAAAGTATATCCCCAAATTGTAGACAAATGCCTTCTGGATTATTCATAGCTTTGGATAATCCATGCTGCTGCTCTCTCACAGTTGAGAAGTATTTGTAAAAACATTCCAAAAATGTGCTAATTACTTAAAATAAAAATAGACCTTTTCTATGCTTATAAGCATAATTTTAATATTTATACTCTGGATATTTATGACATACATCTGCCTAAAATTTCATGTGGTATTTAGATTAACTATGATAGATTGAATAAATTAGTAGGAAGATTTTTATTAAGGTAGAATAACAAAAATAAAGATGTTTAAAAACAAACAGTATCTCTACATTTTCTTTTGTACCTTTGAAAATAACATTACATGAATAAAGATATATTTATTACTTTTTCTCAAACCCAACCACTGAAAAATCCTTTGACCTCTATGAATTATTTAACTCAATACTTTACTTATTACTTTTTTTCTTAGCAAAAAACTGCATTTACTTAATATTTGCTTTTCTCATTGGAACAGAGTCAGTCTGATATCTGAAATACACAAAGTTAATTTGGAAGAAGGAAGACTGACTCAACAATATTTCCTTGTGTTTTTATCTTTATCAAATTTCCAACTTTGTTCCACTGGGATGATATAAAGGTTTTCCAGAGGAAAATTAAATAATATTTCTGTAGAAAAAAGAAATCAATTTAAGTATGATTTAGCATCACTTGAAAGGTAAATATGTAAACTGTATTAATCAATGTTAGGACTCTAAACATCTCTGTTACATACTGATTGACATTTTGTCTCATTCGCTCACTGATCTAAAAGTATACACTGAGCCTATACTGCCTACTTGTAAACAAACAGGCTTGAGAAATACCTTGCAGTGTATTACATGGAGGCAAGCACAGGATGCTGTGGGAGCAAATGTAAGCAACACATTATCTCAGGAACATTCTGAGTACAATTCTACATGATTAGCAAGACTAATACCTCTTCTTGAAATGCTCAGTCTGCCAATATATTCTTCCCATATATATGAATTTTTTTTCCCTAAAAAAATGGACAAATGTGAATTTTTTAGACTTATTTCTAAATATTCCTTAAGTTACCCTATACCATAAAGTGAAACTACATGGGTTACGTATCCTCAAGCTCATCTTTTAATCATTTTTCTGCTTGGAATGCTTTTATCTAACTTTTTAATCTTATATGTATCTTCAGATTCACCTCAGTTTTCACAAAAATGAGTAAAGCTTCCCAAATCTAGCAGGCTGTTTAAATGGTCCCCATACAGTGCTTCCATATTATCTGGCACTCTTTCATATATTTTTACCATATTGTATCATAAAAGCCTCTACCAGACTGAACTGGGAAATATTTGAAAACAAAGACAGTCAATTTCATTCATTTCTACATTTTCAAGTTAGCACACTGTCTGGCACATAGTAGGCAGTAAATGAAAATCTGCTTAATGAATTAAATAAAGATTGATTGTGGAGCAGCACTGAATTATCTTTTCCATCAGAACAATTCATCCCAGGGATACCAGAATGAAAAGGTATAAGCTGTGGAGATTAGTACGGCAATACCTCTCCATTTCCTAAGTAATATCTCCAGTTCTAGTCTTTTCCCCATTACATTTGTCCTCAGATTGTGTTGAGATACTCTTCTGGATGCATATTAGACTGAGCTTAACTAAGCTGGACCTGAACTATCACATTGATGTGGTTACAAATATATATTTATGTGCCCACAGTTTCCTTGTAGTTTTTTACATATCCACTATATAGTACAGTGCCTAGGACAAAATGTTTTCAAACTAATGTTTCCATTTCCATTCCAACTATTTATTTAGCAATTATCTGCTTAGGGATTTCTACTGAGTTGGGTAGATAAATATTAAACAATCATCAACAGTGTTTATAATGATACAAACTGAGACAAGTAAGCAGAAGGGGGAAAAAAAAAGTTATAGGAGTTCATGTAAGACAGAAACCTGACATAGCTTGGGTAACAGTTTTAGGATTTCTTAAGTATCTAAGTAGGAGAAAAATACAAATGTTGAATCAGAGTTAATTAGGGGAAATTAACTAGATTAGGACAGAGAGGAGGGTATTCCAAATGGAAAAAAATAATATTACACAAAGAAGCAGTAGTAAGAAGGAATGACAGTATGTTTGAATCTTAAAGAGGATACAAGTAAAAATAAAGTGCACTATGAAACTGAAAAAACTGGAGCCAAGATTAGGGTGATAAAAATGGAAAAGGGGACAAAAAAGATTTATTTACATCGTTATCTACTTCAATTAGTTTGTTTTATCTATAACTACCACGAGGCTTCTTTGTTCTCAGCAGACTTTGTAGCTTGCATGAGTACTAAAATTTTACTGATGATGGTGATGATGAAATGTTTTATTACAATAAAACACAGTGCATGGCTGTAATCCTTGTCTATAAAAAAAAAAAAAAAAAAGTGAACGAATATGTGGTATAAGATTAGAGGCACAACTCTTTGCTACACTATGGACTGTAGCCCCCCAGGCTCCTCTGTCCATGGAATTCTCCAGGCAAGAATATTGGAGTGGGATGACATGCCTTCCTCCAGGGGATCTCGCTGACCCAAGGATCAAACCTACTTCTCCTTCACCTTCTACATCGCAGGCAGATTCTTTACTGCTGAGCCACCAGGGAAGCCCAAGATTAGAGAGAAACAAACTATTAGGAAGAAAAAGTAAAATCAGTATCATTAATGAGAGATGCATGCCACGAGTGAGGGAGAAACTGTCGAGTTAACAGGTTAAATATTGAGCTATTTTCCAGTCAGACTAGAAAAAGAATAAAGGAATGAATAAATGAATGAAATTAAAAAGGAATACATACTATGGTAAGAATAATAATAGTAATATTGGAATATTTTAGTAGAAATTTGACATGAAAAATGAAATCAAATATAATTTGAAGACTGTTGATTAGAAGAAGTTCATAGTAAGAACTGAAAGAAACAAATGACCCAATATTTCAAGGTCATTATAAAGGGTAAGTCCTGTTTTGCTGTTTGAGGTTTGAACTGTACTATGGGATTGATCCCTGAATCGGGAAGATATCCTGGAGAAGGAAATGGCAACACACTCCAGTATTCTTGTCTGGGAAATCCTGTGGACAGAGGAGCCTGGCAGACATGGCTGGGCACATGCACATGCATGTCATCAGGGGATGACCATGACAAATGTGAAAATTCTGCCAGGAAAGTGGAGTGATGTAAAGTTAAAAGTCAGTTGGTTAAAAAGGACAGAATTGCATAATAATGGTGACTAGATTGAGGAGTGTAATAAATCATTGACATTGTTATTAAAGGAACTATAAATGATTAAGCCTGAAAGGAAGAAGCAGGTGAGACAGGTGTTGAAGTCATCAAGAAAGATGGAGGAATTGTGTTGATCATTTTGGGAGAGTTGCAAAGTGATATGGCATGCCTTCAAATAAACCATGATAACTAAGTTGAAAGCAGGAGAGCTGATGTTTCAGTGTGAGGTAGAAGTAGTGCAACAGTCTGGAATTTGTACCCAGAATATGGGCACAGTGGGTACAACTTCATCTTCAGCTGGGTGGAGAAGAGTGAGTGATAATATTGCCACTTTTGTGTTATCCTGGCTTTTATGTGTTAGCACTTTTGATTGCAAGTTACAAGTATACAATTCAAATTAATTTTTTTTAAAAAGGAATTTCTTGATTCTCATAATTTAAAATCTACTTTTTGCATTTCTTAGTACTGGTGTTCAGGTGATGTGTCAGTCTATCTTTCTTTTCTTTGTTTTGTGAAAGTGAAATAACCAGAAGACTCTATAACATGATGGCAAAGGTAATTTTTGGGCAGCTTGAGGTCTACATAGTACTTAGTTAAACCATTCACTTTTCTCAGATAATACCAATAAAAATTAAAGGGATAACTTCACCTGGCTCTACTGCATTACATATTATCCTCAAACAAATTGCTATAAGCAGAGAAATCTTGTACTCTGCTTGGTGAAGCCTCATTCTTGTGTCCACCCTTCTGCAAGGGGTGAAGAATGGGCGACCCTTCTAAAACTGTGTAATATGAGATTCACTTTTGAAAAACAGGTTCTGTTTTGAAAGAAAAGGCTTCCCAAATCCTCAAAAACAATATTTATACACAATGTACTTGAGTCAGCATTTCTAAACTGAATTCATCTTTCTCTAAAAGTAGAATTATCCTTCTCTACATTATTTCTTATTCAGTGACTCCTCCTTTTTTTTCTGTTGCCCAAACAGATCATCTGGGAGTTACTAGATACAAGGAAACATAAAGACTCTTTCCTCTCACTTGGGGAGAGGAAATTTTTATGTAAATTTATATTTACTTAAAAATCATTTGATGCAAACTATTTAGCTGTAATTAAGGCTTATAACACAACAAGGAACCAGATACTACTGGTTTCCTTACATTTATGGATGAATTAATCCCTCAAATATTTGTTCTTATGATTATTCTTTAATGAACTTGTTTTCATTAAGTGGTTAAAATGATAGAATATACAGTCAACAAACTTGAGTCTGGATCCCAGGGTACTCTGTCATTGGACAAGTTTCTTTATCTGTAAAATGGAGACAATTCAGAACTTTATTCAGAGATATGATATAAGGATACAATGACACAATGTATAAAATTTGATCTACATAATATCTGGTTCATGCTAACTGTTTAATTAATAATGTTAAACATTCAGGTCAGTTCAGTTCAGTTCAGTTCAGTAGCTCAGTCGTGTTCGACTCTGAGACCACATGAACTGCAGCACGCCAGGCCTCCTTGTCCATCACCAGCTCCCGGAGTTTACCCAAACTAATGTTCATTGAGTCAATGATGCCATCCAATCATCTCATCCTCTGTCATCCCCTTCTCCTCCTGCCCTCAATCTTTCCCAGCATCAGGATCTTTTCAAATGAGTCAGCTCTTCGCATCAGGTGACCAAAGTATTGGAGTTTCAGCTTCAGCATCATTCCTTCCAATGAACACCCAGGACTGATCTCCTTTAGAATGGACTGGTTGGATCTCCTTGAAGTCCAAGGG
>NW_011494818.1:2391338-2418401 GCF_000754665.1 Bison bison bison | reverse complement strand
ATTATTAGAATGTACCTCTGTTTTGGGATTTGGTCTTTTTGTTATAGTTTTAAAATGAAAAATTATGCTATTATTCTTCTTTCTAGAATAGCAAATGTTTCTGATGTGACCTGGTGGTATCAAGGATAGGTTCCCATTTTAATGTTTACTTGTTGTAGCTAATCTGCTAGATTTTTATATATAGATATCAAAACAATAAGAAACTAGAGAAACATATCTAGTATCTGCTGCTGCTGCTGCTGCTAAGTCACTTCAGTCATGTCCGACTCTGTGCGATCCCATAGACATCAGCCCACCAGGCTCCCCCGCCCCTGGGATTCTCCAGGCAAGAACACTGGAGTGGGTTGCCATTTCCTTCTCCAATTATCTAGTATATGACAGTACACTAAAACAATCAGAGCACTGGCCTCTTTTCAGACCCAAAGAAGGAAGATAAGGAAAGGAAAAGCTAACATGCTTAAGATTATAAAAGTGGGAGAAGGGTCAGAAAAATAGAAGAATTGAGTAAATTTAGAGGCATCTGTTTTGATCTATCTTTAATTTTGCTCTAGCAAACTGAGCCTCAATTTTTGTGGTTTTAAATGACTGCCTATCTGCCCTCCTTTTTTGCTTCTCCTCCCTTATTTAAATCTAACAATAGGGTTAATTAAGTGCTTTTGGAATATTACAGTGACTAGTCAAATTCAATGTGAATTGTTTAATCAATAAAGCAAATATGCATTCTTCAAACTATATTAGTTTTTCTTTTTTCTTCCACATAAGAATAATGTTATGTATGTACTTATGTAGAGCTTAAAAGATAGATAGCATAGGTAAAAATACCCATTGCAATTAGTCATTCCTTTCCAGTACGATAGACCTAAATATGAATAAAATGTTCATTATTCTTCTGAGCATGGATTAAACAAATATATGATATAAAGTCAAACTACCTTCATATTATCTTGGTCCTATGCCATTAGAATCTATTTAGAAAATGTGAACAAATCACATTATTTTAATAAGTGTTAGAGTTAGCATTTCTCTTTTGAGGACAAAAATTAGTGTAACACAGTTTGACCCTTTTAGCTTCTTCCCTTCTTCCTTACCAGGACAAGATGTGTGAATGTTCTAATTGATGATACTTTATAAAGCAGGAACTGGGTTAAACGCAGTTAGTATCATCACTGTTCCTTCCCTTATGAATCTGCCTTCTTCCAGAGAAAATGTATTGTACTCTATGCCAGTCCCTTTCATAAACTTCTCAGAGTTTGTCAACCACCCCTGAAATTTTAAACATATAATTTTTTGTTAGGTCCATTGTCTTGTGCATTGTATAATATTAAGCAACATCCTTGGCTTATTTTACCCACTAGATGCCAGTGACTCTCTCCAACTTGTGATGACCAAAAACTTTCTACAGATATTGCCAGAGAGGAGGATCACTCCTAATGGAAAGCCACTGCTTTGAGGCTTCACAGGGACCACTGTTCCAGACTGAATGGAAGACTCAGCCTAATTCTGATTAACCCAGCAGAATCTGACAGTAACTCTGTCAGTAATAGTGTTTGTATTTTAAGCTCTGTCTGTGGAACTCCTGTTTTAGTCTTTGAAATAGTCCAAACTCTAGAGGAGGGTGGTGATGGGACTTCTGTAACTTCAATCATAAAGAATACAACTATGTTTTCTTTGAAAAAAACTAACTATAAATGCAGTATGACCCCATGGATGAGAAGGAAGAAATAAAATATTTTAAAATGCTAAAATATAATTTTGACTTCCCTATCAATATTAATAACTTGTCCAAGAGCCACATTGTTGTTTATTAGGCATACTATTATTTATTTAGATATAGGATAGGTTGGCAAGTTTTTAAAGAGATCAGAAAATGTTCAGTGAATGGGATATATGTTCCTAGTCTCACTTTACCTAGGAACTATTCCTCACATTGTTGAGATTAACAGGCAGGAGTATAGACTCTGGAGTCCAACAGGCTTGAGTCATTTATTAGATCTGTAACTGTTTTAATATAAATATTTTCTCTGATCTTGTTTTCTCACCTCTAAAAGAAGTTAATATCAGTACCTCCTTCATACATTTTTATTTTTGAGGATTACATTAGATAATGTGTGTCAAGTACTTATCACAATATCTGGCATGTAGAAAAGTCTAAAAAAATTATAGCCATTATTCTAATTTGCACTCAAAATGATGACAGCAAGACAAGTATCTATTCATGTTGTGCTTAGGGCAGAAAGCAGATGGATCACTGAGACTCTGGGATCAGCAGAGATAGAGAGATAAATTAGGGAATCAGACCACAGAGTGAAAGGCGGTTGCTGAGCAGGCTAAGAATGATGATGCAATAAAAGAGACCATGAGACTGTAGCTTCAGTGCTTAATGCATAATACAGCACAGTGAATCATGCAAACCCAAAGAGTGAGGGAGGGACATTTCCCAATCAGTCAGCAAAAACAAATCACAGAAAACATGGCCATCTTTAGTTACTTCCATTGGGAAGAAGAAATCTTGGTTGTTGGCAGATATGTTTTGGATTTAAGTGACTGTGGAAGGTGTCAAAGACTAGTAGGCAGGAAGCTTTTGAAAATCTTTCTACTTTATTTGTAGGTACCTGGAAAAGAAAGAGAATAAGATGACCCCAAGCACATGGTGTCAGTACCGAAATATTTCCTCTAACCATGAAATATTTATCACCCCATTGATTTGGAAATGATTGCTATTAATAAATAAAAATCACAATTGCTGTGCATATTGAAATTATCAACACAGAGAATATATAGCTTAATTTTCCAGTGCCTGTTTTGGTGGCTGTCATTTACCTCATTTATGAAAGGACTGTGTTCAAGCATTGTTAAAATGGAAATAGATGAACACAAATGGACACAACCAACCATGTGAACACAGTGAATGTGTGTAGAAAACAGCTTCTCTCAGTTGTGTCTGACAGCTGTATTGATTCTAGTTGCACCAGTGATGCCTGAGCTGGGACTGTTACCAGATAACTTGCCATAGCAGGTTAGAGAGACGTTTTCACATCGTGCTAAGTGGGATCAATGACCCTCAGGGTAAAACCATTCCCCTACCTGCTCAGCTGGTAAGATATTGAAATAAAGGTAGATAACAAGGAGGGAATCTGGTGGGCGATGTGAAGCAAAAAAACTAGTATTCTGCTTTCTTTCTGCCTCCTTAAAGATTTGCTTGATCACATTCATTTTGAAAGTCCTGTTGAGAGGACAGTAGAGAGTTGTCATGAAGAAAATGTAAAAGAAAAGAAAATCATAAAGCTTAAGAAAGTTTCTTACACATTCTACACTTTGGAGAGTTTTTCAAGAAGAAAGAGAGTAATAGCTTTAATTGTTTAGTTGCCAATTTTCCCAGTTCTTTCTCAATGTACCTTTGGTTATCATGTAATTCAATACTCAGCACAAAGATTAGGCTGTTACAACTTCCTCATGAATGGGAGGAGCTCTGTACTCTGTGGAAACAGGAAATTCAATGTGATTACACATCTCTTTTAGCTTAAGACTTCTCAAAATTTGAAGAATTTAGGCCATTATAGTTCAAATTTAGCATAGTCCCTTCCCTACCTTCATTTCATGTGGAATGAATGTTAAGTAGAAATCTAGCAAGAAGCTAAAATTTAGTCTTAGGAAATATTTTTTGTTTTGTTTTGTTTTACATTGGACAAAATCTTCAAAAGTATAACACAATATATCAATAAGATATAGATCTTATTTTATGTGTGTTTCAATTTCTTCATTGTCCCTATAAATTTGTATTTTTGATGAAAATTGTCATGTAAAACAGTTAATTCACCATTAGAATGTCCCTGTGATGATATACAACTATTCAATATATTTTAAAAATATATTTAAATATTGCTTGGGGATAAGTGAACTGTATTTTGAAAAACTTTAAGTAATTTTTGTCAAACTTTTTTGACCCAGTTTTGTGGTATAGTTTCTCAAAGGATTTTGAAAAAGTGAAAGTTCTAAGTTATTATTGTATATTATTTATACACACAGTGTAAAATTGAGAAATGAAGTCAAAACTCAAGTGCAAATTATGACTTAACATTTTGACCTTGGGAAGTTTGATATCGTAAGTTGATTTTATTTAAATTCAGTGTATTTCTTAGCTTGACTTCCTGTACAAAGCATGATAATCTTATGACTTAGCTCAACATTGTCCTTTTGTTAGGAGAAGAAGGAAGAGCTAGGGAAGGCTGGAACCTGGGAATTTGCCTAAATGTAGGATGCTCTTTCTGAGCTGCTGACAGAGGCAGTTTCCTTTAGCTAGAATGTCCACTACTCAGCTCAGTGCTACTTGTTCTTCAAAGGTCAAATGCAAATATCACTCCTCCTTTTGTAAAACCTTAAAAATGTTTTCATAGCACTTTGTGAATATGTACGTGTGCCAGTTTCCCTGGTTTAAATACTATCTATCTGACTAAATTGCCACCTAGGTCTGATGCATCTTTATGACTATTTGGTTTCTTCTCTTATCATTCATTTAGAAAATAGTTGCTAAATAAATGCTAAATGAAAAGTTTATCCATCTTGGATAGTGAACCTGAAAGGGAATAAAACTCAGTGATGCTGAAAGTTTCACCTGTGTGTCTGAAAGATAGGGCATAACAAAAATAAAAAGTTGATTCATGATACAAGCATTTGTTCTGCCATCCATCTCTAAGCCTAGAAATCATTCACTAAAAGCTTCTAATTTATTTCTTGCGTCCAGTTAGTCATGGTTCTGATAGTTCTTCTCTGGCTCTAATTCTGTCCTCTTCCTTAGCATATCAAATGCTATGGTCCTAGTTTAGAACTTACCTTGCAATTCTACCAAGAAACATATTGCTGCTATTATATATAGACTTCCAATATACAAAATACTTGGTATATATTTGGTTTAAATTGTAATACTCATCTCACTCTTATCGGCTTATAATTCCATCTTAAATTTTCCTTAATTGAAAAGTTCTTACTAAATTCTCACTTTGTAGCCTATACTAGAGGATATAGGGGATATAAAGATAAGTTTATATCACTAAATGCTTATCCTTGGGATTTTTATATCTCAGTAGAAAGAAAAAAAAAAGGAAATATAACTCAATGACAACTGGGGCATGATGAACACCTTATAAATATTTGTGGAATGGCTAAGTAAAGTTTAGCTTTGTAAGATAGAGATCATAAGCACAATGATGGTGTACAAATGAAGGGAATCAATGAATTCTAAAGAACAAGAAGGAAATGCCCGTAAAAAAGATAGCTGAAAGTCAAAGGATTGGAGTAATTTGGGGAAATAGATAGTGGAAAACTATCAAGATGATAAAAACAGTAGGCTTGGATTTTAAGATCTTTAAAAAAGAGATGTTAATGCAGGGGCAGCAACGGAATTTTCACAGAAATTTTTCAGAAATAACCATACTGTATAGAAAGGCTTTATATATTCTGATTTCACATCTTTTGCTTTCTTCATCATGTCATTTGGCTTTGACCTTGGATGTATCTCTAGATCCTGGCTTGTGTCCAATTGTTAGTGCTTGTTGGTGCTCACTAACACTGAGAGCTGCTTTCCCTAGTTTCTCTTTACCTGATTCCATCACATTTCTCACTCAGCATTGTTTTCGTGGATTAGATTCTTGGCATGCGTTACATGCCTTTGATTGATGTACCTTAGGTGTACCAGGAATAAATGATCTAATTTTGATAAGGATTGTAAGCTGGCACATGAACTGCAAGCTGGCGCTTCCATTTGAAAAACAGAAACCTTGCACAGTACAAAAAGAAATATTTCCAGCCAGAAACAAAGTAACAGATCTTTTCCTGGCTGGGTCAGAAAATGGCATCTGTTAAGCTCACCTGGCAGAATTGTAACTTTTGGTCCACAAGGGAGCTGATGAAAAGGAAAGTGCAAAATACACAGAGAGAACACGGGAGACACACACATCTTCCTAGGGAGATGTCAGTAATGAGGGGAATTTGCTTGTGTGCTACAGATGGCAGATGCCAGGACCATATAACATGAATAAATGTGTATTTTGTCACTGGTTTCTTAGTAGAAAAACACTCACTGTTTTCATTTTCTAAGTGTAGCTGTGGCTCTAAACTTATTCAGTAGTAATGGTCTGCATTCTGATAAGAACAAAAATAGATGTCTGAATCCACAAGTAGGATGGGTTCTGTTTAAAAGCAGAACTGAACTGCCTTTGGCAACACATTTCTAGAAGATGTTCATTTACAGCAAGAGGGAATTTATACATGATTGCTTTGCTGATATAGTCACTTAACACTTGTGTGTGGACATAAGTGGGAAAATTGCCCAATTTCAGTTTTCTGTTAAAAACTGACTCTGCTGGATATGTTCATTTACTACAGCTAAGCCAAATCATCTGAAATAGTTAAGAGTGAACAGAAGAATGAAGAGACATCGTTGAAAAGTGACGAAATTATCCAAGAAATGAAGTTAGGGGGAAAAAGTTAAGGGGAGAAAATATGACCCATATCATTCCATCATCCAGTTTCTTACCTTTTTTTTCAAGCTGCAGCTTTGAGAGAACTTTAATCTGTATTCCTGGTCTATGCTCTTTTTCACTGTATGTTATTTGTACAACCAAAGAACAGACACAGATGTCCTGAGACCATAATCTTCTTGGAGACACATTTTACTGGGATTCGGTGTAATCATCAGATACATTATATCCAAATTTTACATCCAAAATGAAAAAACATAGAAAATAAAGACCAGGAGATAGAGTGAAAAGTAATATATAATTAACATTTCAGAATATATATTATGAAAGAGTTAAAAACCATTCAGGGCCAAAAGCTGCATGAAGAATTTAGCAGACTGTTCAAATGGAGAGAGATGGATTTGTACATTTGTTTCTGCTCTGGCTGTAGTCTGACTGCGGTTACCAGCACTCTAACTGATATCCCTTAGTCTCCAGGGCAACATTCAAACTCACGGACAGAAACAAAACAGAAATGGTTGAGCTCAGAAGAGAGCATTTATGAGACCATTGCAAAGAGCTATTTAAAAGGTTTTCAAAATATGGTTTTAATATTGCTCAGTGACTTCATTCTGAGAACTCTTAAAGGCACTTGCCTTAAAAATTGTAAGCTCATAAACACTGCTCTTACTTTTTCTTTCTTTTACAATTCCACTCTGTTAGTTTCAACAATGAAAAATGTACAAGATTGGTTTTTGTGATAATCATAGAGCTCAAATCATACTTTGGTATCCAGCAGCCAAAATCATTAAATTCTAATATGGCTATCTTAAAAAATAGATATTAACATACCTAAAATGATGTCAACATTTTATGTTGATGCTAAGGAGATCTTTACTTTTGTCACTGGGGTCTGCCAGTAAGTATTTCTCTTGCCAGCACCCTTTGGGTTATATTTATGTATACTACTTTCATTTTTTCAGTTCTCTTGTGGACCAACAAAAAAGAATGTGAAAGTTTAAAATAGTTTTAGGTGTCAGAGTGTTTAATAGAAGTTATTTTCTTAAAGCCCACATTTACTAGCTCTTTAGCTAGAAGTTTGTGTTGCAAACATTATCACTAATAATTACAGAAAGAATAAGGATGGTTCTGAGCTTTAACACTCTGCAAAATTGCTTAGATTTTTGTGGTTATTTGCAGTTATATATGTGAAATTTTAAAATTCTCAATTAAATTGTTGGATAGGTAGTCATTAATATGGTTCAAATATATAAATAAAATATAATAAAAATTTACTCAGTTGCTTTCCTCATAGGAAACTACTGATACTGTATTTTTTCCATGGGTGATCCTTCAAATAAATTCTTTGGAAATTAATAAACATATGAAAATAAATAACTAAAGTCAACTATTTACCATAAATGGCACTATTATATAAAACATTCCATGAATTTTGATATTATTTTATTCATACTATAATTGCAATTATAGTTTTCAATATACAATTCATATAACAATAAATATGCCTTATGACATATTTTGAAAAGTGCTACAAAGTCATAATTCTGAACTATGGTGTGTCAACAATGCCATTGTGGTAGATAAACTTTAAGGTGTTCCACTATGCTCCCTTCCCTGGATGGAGGGAATAGCAACCCAGTCTAGTATTCTTGCCTGGAGAATCCCATGGACAGAGGAGCTTGGCGAGCACCATTCCATGGGGTCAAAAAGAGACATAACTGAAGTGACTTAGCATGAACATATACACTATATTCCTAGACTTCCAATGTTTACACTAATATGTATCCTGGAGTGTAGGAGGGATAAGTGATTTGCCTCTAAACAGTAGCCTTGTAAATGTTAATAGCTTGTTCCTCCTGTGATTATGTTACCTGTGTAAGAATACATCTTCTTAGCTAATTTGCTCTAGAGGTTTTCTTTGCTGGTTTGATGAGGAAAGTAGCTATATTAGGAAAGCACATATGGGAAGAATCTGCCAGCAGCCTCTCAAAGTTGAGGACATCCTACAACCAACAGTCATCCTGAAGCCAGCTTCTCAGCCTTACAGAATCAAGAAAACAAATTCTACCAATGATCTGATGGGAAAATTAAACAACTTGGAAGTGAGATACTCCTAATCAGACAGCCTTCTGAATCGGCTTGTCAATCACCCACATGAAGCCTTGTGGGGCCCTAATCAGAAGATCCAGCTGAATCATGCCTGGATTTCTGACCCAAACAAATTATGAGACAATAAACTTGTTAACTGCGATGGCGTACAGAGAGCGGCTGAGAGGAGCTACCCCACGTCCGAGGTCAGGGGCAGAAGCTGGGAGGACCCCATGCCCGAGGGGCGGTGGCCAAGAGGAGTTACACCACGTCCGAGGTCAGGGGCAGTGGCCGAGAGTGCCAGGCTGCCACAGTGCATGAATGGCCTAGAGGAGCTATCCAACATCTGAGGTCAGGGGCGGCAGCCGGGAGGAGCAACCCCACCTCCAAGGAGCAATGGCTACTCAGGCGCAGGAGGACCTAGAGGAGCTACTCCAAATTCAAGGTCAGGAGGGGCGGCGGTGAGGAAATACCCCTCGTCCAAGGTAAGAGAAACCCAAGTAAGACGGCAGGCATTGCGAGAGGGAATCAGAGGGCAGACACACTGAAACCATAATCACAGAGAACTAGTCAATCTAATCACACTAGGACCACAGCCTTGTCTAACTCAATGAAACTAAGACATGCCCGTGGGGCCACCCAGACGGGTGGGTCATGGTCGAGACAGCTGACAGAATGTGGTCCACTGGAAAAAGGAATGGCAAACCACTTCAGTACTCTTGCCTTGAGAACCCCATGGACAGTATGAAAAGGCAAATTGATAGGATACTGAAAGAGGAACTCCCCAGGTCAGTATGTGCCCAATATGCTACTGGAGATCAGTGGAGAAATAACTCCATAAAGAATGAAGGGATGGAGCCAAAGCAAAAACAATACCCAGCTGTGGATGTGACTGGTGATAGAAGCAAGGTCTGATGCTGTAAAGAGCAATATTGCATAGGAACCTGGAATGTCAGGTCCATGAATCAAGGCAAATTGGAAGTGGTCAAACAAGAGATGGTGAGAGTGAATGTTGACATTCTAGGAATCAGTGAACTAAAATGGACTGGAATGGGTGAAATTAACTCAGATGACCATTATATCTACTACTGCAGGTAGGAAACTCTTAGAAGAAAGGGAGTAGCCATCATGGTCAACAAAAGAGTCTGAAATGCAGTACTTGGATGTAATCTCAAAAATTACAGAATGATCTCTGTTCGTTTCCAAGGCAAACCATTCAATATCACAGTAATCCAAGTCTATGCCCCAACCAGTAACGCAGAAGAAGCTGAAGTTGGATGGTTCTATGAAGACCTCCAAGACCTTTTAGAACTAACACCCAAAAAAGATGTCCTTTTCATTATAGGGGACTGGAATGCAAAAGTGGGAAGTCAAGAAACACCTGGAGTAACAGGAAAATGTGGCCTTAGAGTACAGAATGAAGCAGGGCAAACACTAATAGAGTTTTGCCAAGAAAATGCACTGGTCATAGAAAACATCCTCTTCCAACAACACAAGAGAAGACTCTATACATGGACATCACCAGAAGGTCAACACTGAAATCAGATTGATTATATTCTTTGCAGCCAAAGATGGAGAAGCTCTATATAGTCACCACAAATAAGACCAGGAGCTGACTGTGGCTCAGATCATGAACTCCTTACTGCCAAATTCAGACTGAAATTGAAGAAAGTAGGGAAAACCACTAGACCATTCAGGTATGACCTAAATCAAATCCCTTATGATTATACAGGGAAGTGAGAAAAGATTTAAGGGACTAGACCTGATAGATAGAGTGGCTGATGAACTATGGATGGAGGTTCGTGACATTATGCAGGACAGAGAGATCAAGACCATCCCATGGAAAAGAAATGCAAAAAAGCAAAATGGCTGTCTGAGGAGGCCTTACAAATAGCTGTGAAAAGAAGAGAAGTGAAAAGCAAAGGAGAAAAGGATAGATATAAGCATCTGAATGCAGAGTTCCAAAGAATAGCAAGGAGAGATAAGAAAGCCTTCCTCAGCGATCAATGCGAAGAAAAACAGGAAAACAACAGAATGGGAAAGACTAGAGATCTGTTCAAGAAAATTAGAGATGCCAAGGGAAGATTTCATGCAAAGATGGGCTCGATAAATCACAGAAATGGTATGGACCTAACAGAAGCAGAAGATATTAAGAAGAGGTGGCAGGAATACATGGAACTGTACAAAAAAGATCTTAATGACCAAGATAATCACGATGGTGTGATCATTCACCTAGAGCCAGACATCCTGGAATGTGAAGTCAAGTGGGCCTTAGAAAGCATCACTACAAAGCTAGTTGAGGTAATGGAATTCCAGTTGAGCTATTTCAAATGCTGAAAGATGATGCTGTGAAAGTGCTGCACTCAATATGCCAGCAAATTTGGAAAACTCAGCAGTGGCCACAGAACTGCAAAAGTTCAGTTTTCATTCCAATCCCAAAGAAAGGCAGTGCCAAAGAATGAGCAAACTACCACACAGTTGCACTCATCTCACATGCTAGTAAAGGAATGCTCAAAATTCTCTAAGCCAGGCTTCAGCAATATGTGAACTATGAACTTCCAGATGTTCAAGCTGGTTTTAGAAAAGGCAGAAGAACCAGAGACCAAATTGCCAACATCCACTGGATCATGGAAAAAGTAAGAGAGTTCCAGAAAAACATCTATTTCTGCTTAATTGACTATGCCAAAGCCTTTGACTGTGTGGATCACAATCAACTGGAAAATTTTTCAAGAGATGGGAATACCAGACCACCTGACCTGACTCTTGAGAAACCTATATGCAGGTCAGGAAGCAACAGTTAGAACCAGACATGGAAGAACAGACTGGTTCCAAATAGGAAAAGGAGTCCGTCAAGGCTGTATATTGTCACCCTGCTTATTTAACTTATATGCAGAGTACATCATGAGAAACGCTGGACTGGAAGAAGCACAAGCTGGAATCAAGATGGCCGGGAGAAATATCAATATCCTCAGATTATGCAGATGACACCACCCGTATGGCAGAAAGTGGAGAGGTACTAAAAAGCCTCTTGATGAAAGTGAAAGAGGAGAGTGAAAAAGTTGGCTTACAGCTCAACATTCAGAAAATGAAGATCATGGCATCCGGTCCCATCACTTCGTGGGAAATAGATGGGGAAACAATGGAAACAGTGTCGACTTTATTTTTGGGGGCTCCAAAATCACTGCAGATGGTGACTGCAGCCATGAAATTAAAAGACGCTTACTCCTTGGAAGGAAGGTTATGACCAACCTAGATAGCATATTGAAAAGCAGAAACATTGCTTTGCTAACAAAGGTCCATCTAGTCAAGGCTATGGTTTTTCCAGTGGTCATGTATGGATGTGAGAGTTGGACTGTGAAGAAAGCTGAGTGTTGAAGAATTGATGCTTTTGAACTGTGGTGTTGGAGAAGACTCTTGAAAGTCCCTTGAACTGCAAGGAGATCCAACCAGTCCATTCTAAAGGAAATCAGCCCTGGGTGTTCTTGGGAATGAATGAAGCTATAGCTGAAACTCCAGTACTTTGGCCACTTCATGAGAACAGTCGACTCATTGGAAAAGACGCTGATGCTGGGAGGGATTGGGAGCAGGAGGAGAAGGGGACGACAGAGGATGAGATGGCTGGATGGCATCACTGACTCGATGGATGTGAGTCTGAGTGAACTCCGGGTGTTGGTGATGGACAGGGAGGTCTGGCATGCTGCGATTCATGAGGTCGCAAAGAGTCAGACACGACTGAGTGACTGAACTGAACTGAACTGAAACTTGTTAACTAGTAGAAGATCACTATACACATGTATATTCATTTGAGACGTGTGCCGATGAACAACAATGAGATGAGATGAAAATGTAAAATGAAGATGAATATCGTTTAACATGAGAGATAAAGATTATTAACAGAATATATTAGTCTGTGTTAAGTGATAGAACACAATACTTGTTTGATGGTGACAAGATATATCTTCTAAATAAAAAACAGTATAATATGGTGTTTCTTGTATATATATCAACATATGAGGGCAATGAAGCTATAAACAAGAATAAATATGTCTCATAAAAGCATACATAATCCTTGGGAAAAAAGATATGATAAACCTAGACTATGTATTTAAAAGCAGTGATGTAATTTTGCCACCAAAGTCCATATAGTCAAAGATATACTTTTATTTCCCAGGAGTCATGTACAGTTGGACCGTGAAAAAGGTTGATCACTGAAGAATTAATGCATTTGAATTGTGGTGCTGGAGAAGACTCTTGAGAGTCCCTTGGACAGCAAGGAGATCAAACCTTTCAATCCTAAAGGAAATCAACCCTGAATATTCATTGGATGGACTGATGCTGAAGTTCCAGTACTTTGGCTACCTAATAGGAAGAGTGGAGTCATTGGAAAAGACCCTCATGCTGGGAAAGATCAAGGGCAAGAGGAGAAGAAGGCAGCAGAGGATGAGATGGTTAGATAACATCACTGACTCAATGGACATGCAGTTGAAGAAACTCTAGGAGATAGCGAAAGACAGGGAAGCCTGACGTGATGCAGTTTGTGGAGTCACAAAGAGTTAGACAGCACTTAGTGACTAAATGATAAGAGCATGGCATGCACCGTGATTTTTATTAAAGTTAAAAATAAGAGCTATTGCTAAAGATTATGACAAATATAACTGACATATACCAAAGTAATGATCACATTCTATTTGATCTTTAAAAGTTGTCAATTTAATATATATTCTATTTAAAATTTATTTATTCTTTCAGTGACTTGCAGTAAATGTTATATTGGCCTTTTAGTATTTCCTTGTTCTACTCATAGGTTAAGAAGGTATCATTCATATGAAGAACACTAATGATTCTTTGGTCCTTTGGGAAATTTAGGGGGAAAATTAAGGAACTGTAAAAGAAATTGGCTTGAATGAATATTCTTTAGGCTTTGACTTTTATTCTCCAAATTTCTTACACCTGTCCCCTTACAAAGGCTCCACTTTGCTGCTTTTGACAAGCCCATGAAGTTGAGAACCTGATACAAATCCTGAAGCAGGACTTTTTTCCCCCTTGTTTCTCTTTTAATTTTTGTGACTTTGTCATCTGTATGCAGGTCAGGAAGCAACAGTTAGAACTGGACATGGAAGAACAGACTGGTTCCAAATAGGAAAAGGAGTTTGTCAAGGCTGTATATTATCACCCTGCTTTTTTCAACTTATATGCAGAGTACATCATGAGAAACACTGGGCTGGAAGAAACACAAGCTGGAATCAAGATTGCCGGGAGAAATATCAATAACCTCAGATATGCAGATGACACCACCCTTAACGGCAGAAAGTGAAGAGGAACTCAAAAGCCTCTTGATGAAAGTGAAAGTGGAGAGTGAAAAAGTTGGCTTAAAGCTCAACATTCAGAAAATGAAGATCATGGCATCTGGTCCCGTCACTTCATGGGAAATAGATGGGGAAACAGTGGAAACAGTGTCAGACTTTATTTTTCTGGGCTCCAAAATCACTGCAGATGGTGACTGCGGCCATGAAACTAAAAGACGCTTACTCCTTGGAAGGAAAGTTATGTCCAACCTAGATAGCATATTCAAAAGCAGAGACATTACTTTGCCAACAAAGGTTCGTCTAGTCAAGGCTATGGTTTTTCCAGTGGTCATGTATGGATGTGAGAGTTGGACTGTGAAGAAAGCTGAGCGCCGAAGAATTGATGCTTTTGAACTGTGGTGTTGGGGAAGACTCTTGAGAGTCCCTTGGACTGCAAGGAGATCCAACCAGTCCATTCTGAAGGAGATCAGCCTTGGGATTTCTTTGGAGGGAATGATGCTAAAGCTGAAACTCCAGTACTTTGGCCACCTCATGCGAAGAGTTGACTCATTGGAAAAGACTGTGGTGCTGGGAGGGACTGGGGGCAGGAGGAGAAGGGGACAACAGAGGATGAGATGGCTGATGGCATCACTGACTCAATGATGTGAGTCTGAGTGAACTCCAGGAGTTGGTGTTGGACAGGGAGGCCTGGCATGCTGCGATTCATGGAGTCTCAAAGAGTTGGACACGACTGAGCTGAACTGAACTGAAATGAAATGAAAGAGCCCAGTGGTATGGGCATGGGAATATGGCCCAGGATTGTCACTTCACCAGTTTTAATTTTAGGCTTTATGTTAGTGGGTCAAAAGTAGAAAATATATAAGGTAGGTCAGTTCAAGGATTCCAAATGTAGTATTTCTTTTAATAACCTTTTTATTTTAGAATATTTTTGGTTTACAGATGAGTGTGACTATAGAACAGACAGTTGCTATATACTCCAAAATCATTTTCCAAATTATTTAAGTTCTATTCAGTCACTCAGTACTGTATGATTCTTTGCAACCCCATGGACTGCAGCATGCAAGGCTTCCTGTCCTATACCAACCCCCGAAGCTTTCTCAAATTCATGTCTACTGAATCAGTGATGCCATCCAACAATATCATCATCTGTTGTCCCCTTCTCCTCCTGTCTTAAATCTTTCCCAGCATCAGGATCTTTTCAAATAAGTCAGATCTTCACATCAGGTGGCCAAAGTATTGGAGTTTCAGACTCAGCATCAGTCTTCCAATGAATATTCAGGATTGATTTCCTTTAGGATGGACTGGTTTGTTCTCCTTGCAGTCCAAGGGACTCTCAAGGGTCTTCTCCAAAACCAGAGTTTGAAAGCATTAATTCTTTGGTGCTCAGCTTTCTTTTTGGTCCAACTCTCACATCCATGCATGACTACTGAACAATCATAGCTTTGACTAGATGGACCTTTGTTGGCAAAGTAATGTCTCTGCTTTTTAATATGCTGTCTAGTTTGATCATAGTTTTTATTTCAAGAAGCAAGCATCTTTTAATTTCATGGCTGCAGTTACCATCTGCAGGGATTTTGAAGCCCTCCAAAATAAAGTGTGTTTCCATTGTTTCCCCATCTATTTTACATGAAGTGATGAAACCAGAAGCCATGATCTTAGTTTTCCAAATATTCAGGTTTAAGCCAACTTTTTCAGTCTCCTCTTTCACTTTCATCAAGAGGCTCTTTAGTTCTTGGTTTCTGCCACAAGGGTGGTATCATCTATGTATCTGAAGTTATTGATATTCCTCCTGGCAATCTTGATTCCAGCTTGTGCTTCATCCAGCCCAGCATTTCGTTTAATACATTCTGCATATAAGTTAAATAAGCAGGATGACAATATACAACCTTGACATACTCCTTTCCCTATTTGGAACCAGTCTGTTGTACTACATCTGGTTCTAACTGTTGCTTCTTGACCTGCATACAGATTTCTCAGGAGGCAGGTAAGGTGGTCTGGTATTCCTATTACTTGAAGAATTTCCCACAGTTTGTTGAGATCCACACAATCAAGGCTTTGGTGTAGTTAATAAAGCAGAAGTAGATGTTTTTCTGGAACTCTCTTGATTTTACAGTGATCCAAGGGATGTTGGCAATTTGATCTCTGGTTCCTCTGCCTTTTCTAAATCCAGCTTGAACATCTGGAAGTTCACAGTTCACAAATTGTTGAAGCCTGGCTTGGACAATTTTGAGCATTACTTTGCTAGCCTGTGAGATGAGTGTAATTGTGTGATAGTTTGAACATTCTTTGGCATTGCCTTTCTGACCTTTTCCAGACTTTTGGCCACTGCTGAGTTTTTCAAATTTGCTGGCATATTCAGTGGAGCACTTTTACAGCATCAACTTTTAGGATTTGATGTAGCTCAGGTGGAATCCCGTCACCTCCACTTGCTTTGTTCATAGTGATGCTTCCTAAGGCCCACTTGACTTCACATTCTAGAATTTCTAGCTTTAGATGAATGGTCACACCATTGCAGTTATCTGGGTCATTAAGATCTTTTTTGTATAGTTCTTGTGTGTATTCTTTCCCCCTCTTCTTAATATCTTCTGCTTCTCTTAGATACATACCATTTATGTCCTTTTTGTGCCCATCTTTACATGAAATGTTCCCTTGGTATCACTAGTTTTCTTGAAGAGCTCTCTAGTCTTTCCATTTTATTTTTGTTTCTATTTCTTTGTATTTATACATGAGGAAGGCTTTCTTATCTCTCTATGCTATTCTTTCTTCATTCAAATGGGTGTATCCTTTCTTTTATCCTTTTGCTTTTCACTTCTCTTCTTTTCTCAGATATTTGTAAGGCCTCCTCAGTCCACCATTTTGCCTTTTTGAGTTTCTTTTCTGTGGATGATCTTGATCACTGCTTGCTGTACAGTGTCACGTACCTCCATCCATAGTTCTTCAGGCACACTGTATATCAGATCTATTCCTTGACTCTATTTGTCGCTTCCACTGTATAATCATAAGGGATTTGATTTAGATCATACTTGAATGGTCTAGTGGTTTTCCCTACTTTCTTCAATTGAAGTGTAATTTGGCAAAAAGGAGTTCTTGATCTGAGCCACAGTCAGTTCCCAAATTATTTACATCTACATTAATATACTGTCACATCTAATGAGCTTCTATTGCACTTGTTAGCAACTAAAACTCATAGTCCACCCCCCCCATATTTCTTTGGTTTTCATCTAATGCCTTTTATCTATTCCAGAATCTCATCCTGCATGCCACATAGTGATTAGTCATCATGTCCCCTTTAGGTTCTTTTTAACTATAGACTCTCTCACTCTTCCCTTGTTTTGAATAATCTTGGCAGTTTTGAGGAGTACTGCTCAGGCATTTTTTAGACTGTCCCTCAACTAGAATTTGTCTCATGTGTTTCTTTTTATTGAACTGAGGTTGTGGATTTTTGGTTGGAGAACCAGAGACAGGTTCTATTCTCATTAGATCATATCAAGAGTACATACATCAACATGATCTATTGTTGATATTAATTATGATCACAAAAATGAGGGAATGTTTGCCATGTTTCTCTACTATGAAGTTATTTGTTTTTGTTTTTCTTTTCTTTATTTCTCTTTTCAAAGTGTATTCTTTGGAAACAAGTCACTATTCAATCCACACTTAAGAACAGAATTTTTCTATATAGTGTTTTAACAGTAGTGATTACCAGGATAGAATTCTTATTTGGGATACAGTAAAATGTTATAATGATAATATAGATGTGTTGGCATAGCCATATAACATGTGTTCTCAAATATCTACCTAATTTATTTATGCATTTTATCAATATCTATCTAAAAAAAACTTTTGCTTTCTAAGTTGTGCACACTTCAGTGGTAGGGATGAACTCCAGAGACCTAAAGAGATATAGTTATATTTTAGAAGACTGTGAGTTTTCAAACTATCTTGTGAAACCTTGTTAAATAAACTATATTTTAGAAACCATAGAATAGAATGAAAAGAAAAACACTATAAAAAAAAGGAAGAAAATTCATAATGGAATTCAGGAATAGAAAAGATTCTCTGGGTTGCAGACATCTATATCAAAAGAGCTATAAAGGAAACTTATAGGAGCTGTATATAATTTATATTAGCAGTCATACAAAACAGATTTGCAGGATATTTAGAATCAACCAGCAAGGAAAAATAAAGAAAAATGTTAAAATTTTCACAACCAAAATATACTTGATACTTGAAATATATATGCATGTATCAGTTCAGTTCAGTTCAGTTCAGTTGCTCAGTTGTGTCCAACTCTTTGTGACCCCATGAATAGCAGCACACCAGGCCTCCCTGTCCATCACCAACTCCCAGAGTTCACCCAAACTCATGTGCTTCGAGTCGGTGATGCCATCCAGCCATCTCATCCTCTGTTGTCTCCTTCTCCTCCGCCCCTAATCCCTCCCAGCATCAGGGTCTTTTCCAATGAGTCAACTTTTTGCACGAGGTGGCCAAAGTATTGGAGTTTCAGCCTCAGCATCAGTCCTTCCAATGAATACCCAGGACTGGCAGCCTTTAGGATGGACTGGTTGGATCTCCTTGCAGTCCAAGAGACTTGCAAGCGTCTTCTCCAACACCACAGTTCAAAAGCATCAATTCTTCAGCGCTCAGCTTTCTTCATAGTCCAACTCTCATATCCATACATGACCACTGGAAAAATCATAGCCTTGACTAGACGGACCTTTCTTGGCAAAGTAATGTCTCTGCTTTTGAATATGCTATATAGGTTTGTCATAACTTCCTTCCAAGGAGTAAGCATCTTTTAATTTCATGGCTGCAATCACCATCTGCAGTGATTTTGGAGCCCCAAAAAAATAAAGTCTGACACTGTTACCCCATCTATTTCCCATGAAGTGATGGGACCGGATGCCATGATCTTAGTTTTGTGAATGTTGAGCCTTAAGCCAACTTTTTCACTGTCCTCTTTCAATTTCATCAAGAGGCTCTTTAGTTCTTCACTTTCTGCCATAAGGGTGTTGTCATCTGCATATCTGAGGTTATTGATATTTCTCCCGGCAATCTTGATCCCAGCTTGTGCTTCTTCCAGCCCAGCATTTCTCATGATGTGCTCTGCATACACAATATGCATGCATTGGTGGCTCAGATGGTAAAGAATTCACCTGCCATGCAGGAGATCAGGGTTCGATCCCTGGGTTGAGGTCTGCTGGAGGGCATGACAACCGACTCCAGTGTCCTTGCCTGAAGAATCCCCATGGACAGAGGACCCTGCTGGGCTACAGTCTATGGGGTTGCAAAGAGTTGGACATGACTGAGTGACTAACAACACAGCGTAGATATAATATGTATAAATATGTATGTATTCTAAGGAATTTGGTGTAGTCATGAATCTATACCAATGTAGAACAAATGTTCTGTGCCATTCATACCATTGTGCTATTCATATCATTTTAGATCCAATTTCCAGCTAATATGGCAAGAAATAACCACAAAATTTTACTTGCAAACTGGGGAGATTAATACATTGTATCTAGTATGAAATGCATCTCAAATAACAGATGTGGTTCTCTGGTTAATTTATCTGAGTAATGTAGATATAAGAAAATTTTGAAGCCTGGTCAGAAAAGATAATCATTTCTGTTTCTTTAAGACTTCTTCATTTTTGTCCTCTTCCTTTGTCCTGAGGCTGCTTTCCTCATGATAAAAGGTAATGTAGAATAACAGCTTCTTCATTTTTGTATAGGTGGAGGAAAAAACAGTTCTAACCTAGTTATTTGAAGGATAGTACTGCAGTTCTCTCACAATTTAACTGATCCTTTTGAGTAAGGGGATGAAATTTGTTGCTTGGTTTAACAGAGTTTGCTACCACCCACTACTCTCAGCATGCACCTCTTCAATTCCATCTGCTGGTCAGTTTGTTTCTCAAGCACAAGGGCTCTATGCTAGGCCTGAGAGTGAAAGTGATAGTCCCTCAGTCTTGTCTGACTCTTTGTGATCCCATGGACTGTAGCCTGCCAGTTTCCTTTGTCCGTGGAATTCTCCAGGCAAGAATTCTGGAGTGGGTAGGCCTGAAAAAGTGAAAATGAAAGTCACTCAGTTGTGTTCGACTCTTGCCTGACATCCTCCTCTGTCCATGGAATTCTCCAGGCCAGAACACTGGAGTGGGTAGCTGTTCCCTTCTCTAGGGGATTTTTCCCAACCAAGGGATCAAACCCAGGTTTCCCACATTGTAAGTGGATTTGTTGTCATATGAACTACCAGGGAAGCCTAGGTAGGCCTATGAATACCCAAAGGAAAACATGGAAATTATTCAGAAGAAGGAAATACAGTGGTCAAATATAGCAAATGTTCTATGCCAAGACATATTTAGAAGCATGTTTTTCTGCTTTTACTATTAATAATATTCTGTTAGATATCAGTTCTCATATATGTTCCACTTATTATTCAGTGAATATGATCCATGTATTTTTAAACTATAACTTAATAATCACATAATTTCAAAATCAAATCTTGTCATATACTAGTTATGCAGTTATTTCAAGAGAGTGAGAACACTGAAAACATAATGATTTTGATTATTACCAATAATATAGTACTCTAAATTAAGGAAATACATGGTTCCACGAATAGATTGTGAAGTCAGGTGTATAACTTTTGTCTCCCAGAAAGATTTTAAGTTTTGAATACAAAAATCACATTTTGCTGCTCAGTTTTCTCATAGCCCAATCTGTGAAGTATTTCTCAGTATATGATTTCTAGATAAAACTGGAGTAAATAAATAACTTTTTATAGTCTCTAGATTGGTAAAATGTGAATGCAAAAATTTTAATTTTGGGCAAATGTTCTTGGAATGAAACAATTATGTTTTATATTTGTTTATTTTTGTAAGGGTTCATTGATGTACTACATATCTGACATTATTGTTATCGTTGATACTTAGCATAAATATAACATGCTGAATATTCAAAATGCTATAATCATTAATTAGTCATAATTCATAGGTAATACAGTGATTAGAGAAAATTGTTACAAACAATGCAGATTGCTAGTCTGAAGGAATAACCATTTACAAGTGAATGTTTTCCAGAGTAAAAGTTACTAGTCTATAGAATTTTTGAGCTTCTTGATTGATATATATGCAAAGCTATATATAAGTTAAAAATATATTTATTACAGCTATGGCATTTGTACTTGCTATTTAGTGTTATGACATTTGGATACCCTCTGTTCTGGGCAGCTTGCTTATAAATTTGCTTAGGTTTTTCCATTCTTTTGAAGTTACAGATTAAAAGTTCTGATGAAGAAGATGGCAGAGGTGAAGGACATGTGCTCAATTCCTCCTGTAAGAACACCAAAATCACAACTAATGGGTGAACAACCATTGACTGGAGGACACTTGAACCCACCCCAGAAGACACCCCACATGAAAGACAAAAGACACCACAATGATATGGTAGGAGGGGTGCAATAACGATTAAAATCAAATCCCATACCAGCCAGGTGGTCAGCCCACAAACTGGAAAACAATTAAACCACAGAATTTTGCCCACTGCTGTGAAGGTTCTGAGCTCCAGTTCATGTTTACCTGCCTAGAGGTACATCAAAGGAACTAAGAATACCAAGAAATCTGACTTTGAAGACTAATGGAATCTGATTTCAGGACTTCCTTGGGGCTGGGGGAAACAGACTCTTGGAGGGCACACACACAATCTTGTGTACATCAAGATCCATGGGAAAAGAGTAGTGACCTTGTAGAAGACTGAACCAAGCCTACCTGCTAGTGTTGGAGGGTCTTCTGTAGAGGTGTGAAGCGGCTGTGGCTCACTTTGGGGACAAGGGCACTGGCAGCACAAGTGCTAGGAAACACTCATTGGCATAAGCTCTCCTGAAGGCCACCAAGAGCCCCACCACAGAGCCTGGGGGCTACAGGGCTAGGTTGCCACAGGTCAAAAAACTAACAAAGTGGGAATGCACCCCCTACATCAGCAGACAAAAGTGGAGTCAAGTTGTACTGAGCGCAGCCCTGCCCACCAGACAGAGCAAGACCCAATTCTACCCACCACCAGTCCCTCCTATTAGGAAGCTTGCACCAGCCTCTTAGATAGCCTCATCTATGAAAGGGCAGACAGCAGAACCTAGAACTATAATCCTGCAACTTCCAGAATGAAAAACACAATCATGAAAAATCAGAGGATTATTTCCAAGATGAAAGGACAAGAAAGAAACAACTAAACAAACAAACAAAACTAAATGAAGCAAAGATAAGCAATCTTCCAATAAGGGAATTCAGACAATGATAGTGAAGATGATCCTGGATCTCAGGAAATGAATGGAGGCAAAGATTGAAATGATACAAGAGATATTTAGCAAAGACTTAGAAGAGCTAAAGAACAAACAGAGATGAACAATACAATGACCGAAATGAAAAATACACTAGTACAAATTAATAGAATAACTGAGGCAGAAGAATGGATAAGTAATCTGGAAGAGAGAATAGTGGAAATCACTGCTGCAATTTGGGCTTCCCTTGTGGCTCAGCTGGTAAAGAATCCACCTGCAATGTGGGAGACCTGGGTTTGATCTCTGGGTTTGGAAGATCCCCCGGAGAAGGGAAAGGCTACCCACTCCAGTATTCTGGCCTGGAGAATGCCATGGACTGCATAATCCATGGAGTCTCAAAGAGTTGGACATGATTGAGTGACTTACATTAGCTACTGCTGCAAAACAGAAAAAAAGAATGAAAAAAAATGAAGATAGCCTAAGAGATCACTAGCACAATATTATGGAGAAGGCAATGGCACCCCACTTCGGTACTCTTGCCTGGAAAATCCCATGGACAGAGGAGACTGGTGGGCTGCAGTCCATGGGGTCACTAAGAGTCGGACACTACTGAGCGACTTCACTTTTCACTTTCATGCATTGGAGAAGGAAATGGCAACCCACTCCATTGTTCTTGCCTGGAGAATCCCAGGGACCGGGGAGCCTGGTGGGCTGCCGTCTATGGGGTCACACAGGGTCGGACACGACTGAAGCAACTTAGCAGCAGCAGCACAATATTAAGTGCACCAACATTTGCATTATACATCTAGCCTGTTCTTAGAACAATTACCTCATTGTTTCTTATGCTTATGAACTGTTTTTACTATTGTATTATGGATCCTGCTCATAATGCCAATTGCTTGCTGCGCATACTGTTCTCTGAACCCAGGGTAAGCAAGGCATGAGCCAAGAGGATGGAAGAAGAATCGATGAGCCATGGGAACTGCAGACACATTTATTCTCTCCTGGCTGGTATGGAGGCCATAACACAGCCTCTCTCCTGGCTGACACAGCAGCCATAGCAGCAGTCATAACATGGCCATAACATAGCCATAATGGAACCATAACATAACCTTCTATAACATCACCATGAGGTCATTCCAATGTAGCCCCAGTGCAGCTGTAGCCAGGGCTTTCATGGTGAAGCTCATACAGGTGTACTGCAAACAGCCCATGACCAAGTGAGTACCTCGAAATGCACACGCACAGTGCTATAAGTGATATTAGCTGTTACATAACAATGCAAAGTCATTGTTTACAGAACATGGGGTGAGACAGCATGAGAGCATGGGGCAAGAGAGCCTGACTGATGCCATCTTGTTAATTTGCCCACTATGTTAACTCTCACACTGTAATTGTGATTCTGTCCAGGGACCCCTTGTGGAATAAGGTGGATTGTTAGCCCCATCCTCTACTCAAACATGGGAAAGACAGGTATCTATATGATATGGATACTAGGTAGCACTCAGAGAATTTCCAGGTAATGTGGAGATGAAAGGTTGAGATGAAGCATGAGACTCATTCCCTCCTCACCACCACTCCTATATCAAAGACCCTAACATCACCAATTATTATAGAAAGGCAAATTAAAAGTACAATGAAGCATCATCTTATGCAGGTCAGAATAGCCATCATCAAAACATCCACAGACAATAAAAGAGGATGTGAAGAGAAGGGAATCCTCTTACACTGTTAGTGTAAACTGGTAGAGCCACTATGAAAAATATATAGTTTCCTTAAAAATCTAAAAAAAAAAATCTTTCCTACGATCCTGTAATCCAACTCCTGGGCATATACAAGGAGAAAAACATGGTGAAAAGGATGTATGCACACCAAAGTTCATTGCAACACTGTTCACAATGACCAAGAAGCAACTTAAATGTCCATTAACAGAGGAACGGATAAGGAAAAAGTGGTACATGTATGCAATGGAATGTTACTTAGCTATTAAAAGAATGAAATCATGCCATTTGCTGCAACATGGTAGGTCCTAGAGATTTTCATACTGAGTGAATTAAGTCAGAGAAACAGAGAAAGAGGATGTCATATGACATCTCTTATATGTGGAATCTAAAAATAAGCAATACAAATGAACTTATTTACAAAACAGATATAGGCTCAAAGACTTAGAGAATGAATTTATGGTCTTCAGGGTGGAAGGATGGAGGAAAGGGGTAGTTAGGGAGTTTGTAATCAACATGTACACACTGCTATATTTAAAATGGATAACCAATATAACAGGTCGTGTTATGAAACAATGAAATAATTGTAAGAATCTCTGCTAAATGTTATATGGTAGCCTGGAAGGGAAGAGCATTTAGGGGAGAATAAATACATGTATTAGGTATGGTTGAGTCCCTTTGCTGTCCACCCAAAACTATCACAACATTGTTAATTGACTATGTTTTTGTTGTTATTGTTCAGTCACAAAGTTCTGTCCGACTTTTTGTGACCCCAGGATTGCAGCACGTGAGGCCTCCCTGTCTTAACTGTCTCCTGGAGATTGCTTAATTTCATGTCCATAAATGTATAATTGACTAAACTCTAATATAAAATAAAAAGTTAAAAAAACAATGATTGGCCAGAGATAACCCTGAGACTACTGTTTTTTTTTTTTTTAAGTCCTGATAAAAACTTCTATAATTCATGTATTTATTCAGCTACCAAGCCTCACTTTTCTTTGAGAAATTACATATTTTTTTAAATTTATTTTAAAGTTTCCTTAGGAAATCTCCAACAATTTCCATTTTTCAAACATTTCCAGTATCTCTAACTCTGTTTCTAACAAAGTCCATGTCCTCCAGAAACTCATATATAGCTTATGGCCTTTGAAATCCATCAAAATATTTGCCATAAAATTCTTCATAAGCTTAATAGGCTTCTATGACCCTTATGAAAAGGCAAAATGATAGGATACTGAAAGAGGAATTCCCCAGGTCAGTAGGTGCCCAAAATGCTACTGGAGATTGGTGGAGAAATAACTCCATAAAGAATGAAGGGATGGAGCCAAAGCAAAAAGAATACCCAGCTGTGGATGTGAGTGGTGATAGAAGCAAGGCCAGATGATGTAAAGAGCAATATTGCATAGGAACCTGGGATATCAGGTCCATGAATCAAGGCAAATTGGAAGTCGTCAAACAAGAGATGGCAAGAGTGAATGTCGACATTCTAGGAATCAGTGAACTAAAATGGACTAGAAAGGGTGAATTAAACCCAGATGACCATTATATCTACTTCTGCCAGCAGGAATCCCTGAGAAGAAATGGAGTAGCCATCATGGTCAACAAAAGAGTCCGAAATGCAGTACTTGGATACAATCTCAAAAATGACAGAATGATCTCTGTTTATTTCCAGGGCAAACCATTCAATGTCACAGTAATCCAAGTCTATGCCCCAACCAGTAATGCTGAAGAAGCTGAGGTTGAACGGTTCTATGAAGACCTACAAGACCTTTTAGAACTAACACCCAAAAAAGATGTCCTTTTCCTTATAGGGGACTGGAATGCAAAAGTAGGAAGTCAAGAAACACCTGGAGTAACAGGAAAATTTGGCATTGGAATATAGAAAGAAGCAGGGCAAAGGCTAATAGAGTTTTGCCAAGAAAATGCAGTGGTCATAACAAATACCCTCTTCCAACAAGACAAGAGAAGACTGTACACATGGACATCACCAGATGGCAACACCAAAATCAGATTGATTATATTATTTGCAGACAAAGATGGAGAAGCTCTGTACGGTTAGCAAAAACAAGACCAGGAGCTAACTGTGGCTCAGATCATGAACTCCTTATTGCCAAATTCAGACTTAAATTGAAAAAAGTAGGGAAAACCACTAGACCATTCAGGTATGACCTAAATCAAATCCCTTATGATTATACAGTGGAAGTGAGAAATAGATTTAAGGGCCTAGATCAGATAGATAGAGTGCCTGATGAACTATGTAATGAGGTTCGTGACACTGTACAGGCAACAGGGGTCAAGACCATTCCCGTGGAAAAGAAATGCAAAAAAAGCAGAATGGCTGTCTGGGGAGGTCTTACAAATAGCTGTGAAAAGAAGAGAAGCGAAAAACAAAGGACAAAAGGATAGATATAAGCATCTGAATGCAGAGTTCCAAAGAATAGCAAGAAGAGATAAGACAGCCTTCCTCAGCGATCAGTGCAAAGAAATAGAGGAAAACAACAGAATGAGAAAGACTAGAGATCTCTTCAAGAAAATTAGAGATACCAAGGGAACATTTCATGCAAAGATGGGCTCGATAAAGGACAGAAATGGTATGGACCTAACAGAAGCAGAAGACATTAAGAAGAGATGGCAAGAATACAGAAAAACTAGTACAAAAAAGATCTTCACGACCCAGATAATCATGATGGTGTGATCACTGACCTAGAGCCAGACATCCTGGAATGTGAAGTCAAGTGGGCCTTAGAAAGCATCTCTACAAACAAAGCTAGTGGAGGTGATGGAATTCCAGTTGAGCTATTTCAAATCCTAAAAGATGATGCTGTGAAAGTGCTGCACTCAATATGGCAGCAAATTTGAAAAACTCAGCAGTGGCCACAGGACTGGAAAAGGTCAGTTTTCATTCCTATCCCAAAGAAAGGCAATGCCAAAGAATGCTCAAAGTACCGCACAATTGCACTCATCTCACATGCTAGTAAAGTAAAGCTCAAAATTCTCCAAGCCAGGCTTCAGCAATATGTGAACCGTGAACTTCCAAATGTTCAAGCTGGTTTAGAAAAGGCAGAGGAACCAGAGATCAAATTGCCAACATCCGCTGGATCATCAAAAAAAGAAGACAGTTCAAGAAAAACATCTATTTCTGCTTTATTGACTATGCCAAAGCCTTTGACTGTGTGGATCACAATCAACTGTGGAAAA
>NW_011494818.1:2389234-2391238 GCF_000754665.1 Bison bison bison | reverse complement strand
CGAAGATCATGGCATCTGGTCCCATCACTTCATGGGAAATAGATGGGGAAACAGTGGAAACAGTGTCAGACTTTATTTTTTGGGGCTCCAAAATCACTGCAGATGGTGACTGCAGCCATGAAATTAAAAGACGTTTAGTCCTTGGAAGGAAAGTTATGACCAACCTAGACAGCATATTCAAAAGCAGAGACATTACTTTGCCAACAAAGGTCCATCTAGTCAAGGCTATGGTTTTTCCAGTGGTCATGTATGGATGTGAGAGTTGGACTGTGAAGAAGGCTGAACGCCGAAGAACTGATGCTCTTGAACTGTGGTGTAGGAGAAGACTCTTGAGAGTCCCTTGGACTGCAAGGAGATCCAACCAGTCCATTCTGAAGATCAGCCCTGGGATTTCTTTAGAAGGAATGATGCTAAACCTGAAACTCCAGTACTTTGGCCACCTCATGCAAAGAGTTGACTCATTGGAAAAGAGTCTGATGCTGGAGGAATTGGGTGCAGAAGGAGAACGGGACGACACAGGATGAAATGGCTAGATGGCATCACTGACTCGATGGACGTGAGTCTGGGTGAACCCTGGGAATTGGTGATGGACAGGGAGGCCTGGAGTGCTGGGATTCATGGGGTCGCAAAGAGTGGTACACAACTGAGGGACTGAACTTAAGTGATGACCCTTACCTGTCAAGAGACAGAAGAGGAGCAAAGCGGAGTTTCCAAAATAATTTCCAGTAGCATAAAAAATAGGGGGGATTGTTATGTTGATTTTAATAATTATGTTAACACAAACTGACTGCTTTAATGGCTGCCTGATGCCCTCCTTCACCATTTTTCATAGCACTGGAAAAAACCTCCAAGACAAATACAATAATTAATTTGCCATTTTAATGGTGATCAAAAGCCTAAAATACTAAAATCATTTCATAATTTTTCTCTACTAAGCTCAAACTTTTCCCCTAGGAATTAAAGGATGTTAAAGAAAATATTCTATATGAACAATGTAGATGAATATTTTCAAATATCTTCTTGAAAGACAAATTTCAAATATTAATATTTGAATAGTTCTAATAGAATATTCTATTATGCTAAGTTTCCTAGGAAAGACTGAGGATGGAAGGATTTTGTAAAAAGAAAAAAGCATCATCTAGAAGATAGAAGGTTTCTTGAAGGAAGATACAAAATGGTGCAAACAACTTGATCTGCCTCAATTTGAATCAAGAAGTCTTTCTTCTTCTTCTTCTTTTTTTTAAACTGTTAAATAGAATAAAAGATGCAGGAAACACAAAGAAAATAACATACTTTACATTTGTACTCTAAACCTCCCTAACTCAAATGGTAAATATGCTTCTATGAAATATGTGCAAATATGTGTATATGTGTGTGTATTTCTATGTGTATATATAGCTACATAATGTCTATTTATAAAGATACATCCATAAATATATCTGCAAATGTATCTAAATAGATCTATCACCTATATCTGTCTTTCTAGATTCATATATGTTTCACCATATAAAATTGATGATATTTTGCTCATTTTTCCTATAGGAAAGGCAATTTCATGCCCTATCAAATAGCAGTTACTAGGAGAATTTGATTAGAAATACAGTGGCAATGCTGGTGTAATGGAATTAGCACTGTCCTTGGCTATTGGACCTCTTATTTTAATTCTACTATTCTTGAGACTTAAGGTTTTGAGAGGGACTTTTTAAAAGAACAGTTTCATCATCTGCAGTATAGAAAAGTTTATCTAGGTCAAAGTTCTTTTCTCCTTAGCTAAAAATGTATTTATGTTTATTCATTAATTCACTCAACAAATATTTTTATTTTTTATATTTAGCATGTTATAGATAATTTTTTAGGCTTTGAAATTACAGCAGTGACAAGATTAGGCAAATTCCTTTGTAAACTAGACTGAATACTGTGTTATCCTTCATTCTTTAAGAATTAAAAAAAAAAATTCACCCAAGAGAATACATAAATATACTATCCAGGACCTTATAGTTATTC
>NW_011494818.1:2388534-2389134 GCF_000754665.1 Bison bison bison | reverse complement strand
ATAGGATGATCATTCTCTAAATTCTAGGATATTTGCTGGGTACTGGGTGTAGGACATTGTCTACCTTAATATGTCCGATATCACGAAAGTTGGGTAATGCCCTCAGTTAAAGTCATTTTTTAAAAGCTTTATCTCAAGATAATTTTAAAATTCATCCTAAAATATCTGTTTAGGAAGTATCTGACTTCACTCTCTATGAGAGGCTTTAGGTTCATCCACCTTATTAGAACTGAGTCAACTATGTCCCTTTTTATGGCTGAATAATATACCATATGTAAATGTATTACATTTCTTTATTCAATCATCTGTTGATGGACATCTAGGTTACTTCCATGTCCTAGCTACTGCAAATAGTGCTGTGATGAACATTGGTGAAAAACACATGTGTATTTTCAATTATGGTTTCCTCAGGGTATATGCACAGTCATCAGATTGTGGGTCATATGGTAGTTTTTAGTTTTTAAAGGAATCTCCATACTGTTTTACATAATGATTATATCAATTTGAACTCCCAAAAACAATGCAGGAGGATTCTCTTTTCTCTACATCCTCTCCAACATGTATTATTTGTAGTTTTTTTTTTTTTTTTTTTTTTTTTTT
>NW_011494818.1:2387303-2388340 GCF_000754665.1 Bison bison bison | reverse complement strand
GGAAATGGCAACCCACTCCAGTATTCTTGCTTGGAGAATCCCAGGGACAGAGGAGCCTAATGGGCTGCCGTCTAAGGGGTCGCACAGAGTCGGACACGACTGAAGCGACTTAGCAGCAGCAGCAGCAGCAGCAGGAGCATTCTGACATATGTAAGGATGTGAAGTAATACCTCATCTTTTTTTATGTGTATTTATAAGTACTCTGTATGAACAGATAATCTTGGACTTGGTGCTCATCCATGGTCTGAACTATCTCTGGCTTAAGAAGTCAGAAGTCAAGTGATTAAAAATATGACTATTTATAGACTTTTCTTTAGTTCAGTTCAGTTCAGTTCAGTTCAGTCGCTCAGTCATGTCCGACTCTTTGCAACCCCATGAATCACAGCAAGCCAGGCCTCCCTGTCCATCACAAAACCCCGGAATCCACCCAAACCCATGTCCATTGAGTCAATGATGCCATCCAAATATCTCATCTTCTGTTGTCCCCTTCTCCTCCTGCCTCCAATCCCTCCCAGCATCAGGGTCTTTTCCAATGAGTCAACTCTTCGCGTGAGGTGGCCAAAGTACTGGAGTTTCAGCTTTAGCATCATTCCTTCCAATGAACACCCAGGGCTGATTTCCTTTAGAATGGACTGGTTGGATCTCCTTGCAGTCCAAGGGACTCTCAAGAGTTTTTGCCAACACCACAGTTCAAAAGTGTCAATTCTTCGGCACTCAGCTTTCTTCACAGTCCAACTCTCACATCCATACATGACCCCAGGAAAAACCATAGCCTTGACTAGACGGACCTCTGTTGGCAAAGTAATGTCTCTGCTTTTGAATATGCTATCTGGTTGGTCATAACTTTCCTTCCAAGGAGTAAGCATCTTTTAATTTCATGGCTGCAATCACCATCTGCAGTGATTTTGGAGCCCAGAAAGATAAAGTCAGCCATTGTTTCCACCGTTTCCCTGTCTATTTCCTATGAAGTGATGGGACCAGATGCCACGATCTTAGTTTTCTGAATGTTGAGCTTTAAGCCAACTTTTCACTCTCCT
>NW_011494818.1:2384162-2387203 GCF_000754665.1 Bison bison bison | reverse complement strand
GGTGTCATCTGCATATCTGAGGTTATTGATATTTCTCCTGGCAATCTTGATTCCAGCTTGTGTTTCTTCCAGTCCAGCGTTTCTCCTGATGTACTCTGTATAGAAGTTAAGTAAGCAGGGTGACAATATACAGCCTTGACGTACTCCTTTTCCTATTTGGAACCAGTCTGTTGTTCCATGTCCAGTTCTAACTGTTGCTTCCTGACCTGCATATAGGTTTCTCAACATGCAGGTCAGTGGTCTGGTATTCCCATCTCTTTCAGAATTTTCCACAGTTTATTGTGATCCACACAGTCAAAGGCTTTGGCATAGTGATTATAGCAGAAATTGATGTTTTTCTGGAACTCTCTTACTTTTTCGATGACCCAGCAGATGTTGGCAATTTGATCTCTGGTTCCTCTGCCTTTACTAAAACCAGCTTGAACATCTGGAAGTTCATGGTTCACGTATTGCTGAAGCCTGGCTTGGAGAATTTTGAGCATTACTTTACTAGCGTGTGAGAGGAGTGCAACTGTGCAGTAGTTTGAACATTCTTTGGCATTGACTTTTTTGGGGATTGGAACGAAAACTGACCTTTTTCAGTCCTGTGGCCACTGCTGAGTTTTCTTTAGTAGTTAGCAGTAAAAAAAATCTTGAAATAGTTGACTTATCTCATATAAAGGAATAATTTCAGAACATGGTAAAGAGTACTAATGATAAGATAGTGTAAAATATATAATGGGGACACAAGGAGATAATAACAACAACAAAAATGTAGAGATTCAGAGACATTTTTATGCAACTAACATGCTCGATAAGTCAGAGTTAAGTGGCCATTTCCCAGGTCATTAGGTAGGTGAAAGAACTTTTCAAAATAAGAGAACATATGCCAAAAGAAACTCTATTATATATTTTGATGTTGTTGTTGCTCAGTCACTCAGTCATATCCAACTCTTTGCAAGCCCTTGGACTACAGCAAGCCAGGCTTCCCTTTCCTTCATCATCTCCTGGAGCTTGATGAAATTCATGTCCATTGAGTTGGTGATGCTATCCAACCAACTCATTTTCCGTTGTCCCCATTTCCTCCTGTCTTCAATGTTGCCCAGCATCAGGGTCTTTTCTAATGGGTCAGGTGGCCAAAGTATTGGAACTTCAGCTTCAGCATCAGTCATTCCAATGAATGTTGCTGTTCAGTTGCTCAGTCAGGTCCAACTCATTTTGACCAATGGACTGCAGCATGCCAGGCTACCCTGTCCTTCACCATCTCCTGGAGTTTGCTCAAGCTCATGTACATTGAGTTGGTGATGTGCATTCACCAGGAAGCACAGCCTCCAATGAACATTCAGGGTTGATCTCCTTTAGGATTGACTGGTTTGATCTCTTTGCCATCCAAGGGACTCTCAAGAGTCTTCTCTATCACCACAGTTCAAAAGCAACAATTTTTCAGTGCTCAGCCATCTTTATGGTCCAAATCTTGCATCTGTACATGACTGCTGGAAAAACCAAATCTTTGATTTTACAGACGTTTGTTAGCAAAGTAAAGTGAAAGAAAGTGAAAGTCGCTCATTTGTGTCTGACTCTTTGCAACCCCATATAGTCCATGGAATTCTTGAGGCTAGAATACTGGAGTCGGTACTCATTCCTTTCTCCAAGGGATCTTCCCAACCCAGGGATTGAACCCAAGTCTCGCACACTGCAGGCTGATTCTTTACCAAGAGATTCATCAGGGAAGCCCAAGAACACTGGAGTGGGTAGCCTATCCCTTCTCCATCAGATCTTCTCAACCCAGGAATCAAACTGGGGCATCCTGCATTGCAGGTGGATTCTCTACCAGCTGAGCTACCTGGCAAAGTAATGTCTCTGTTTTTCAATATGCTATCTAGGTTGGTCATAACTTTCCTTCCAAGGAGTCAGCATCTTTTAATTTCATGGCTGCAGTCACCCTCAGCAGTGATTTTGGAGCCCGATAAATTGAACTCTCTCCCTGTTTGCATTGTTTCCACATCTATTTGCCATCAAGTGAAGAGACTGGATGCTATGATCTTATTTTTTTTAATCTGAGTTTTAACGCACATTTTTCACTCTCTTCTTTTACTTTCATCAAGAGGCTCTTGAGTTTCTCTTTGCTTTCTGCCATAAACATGGTGTCATCTGCATATCTGAGGTTATTGATATATCTCCCAGCAACCTTGCTTCCAGCGTGTGTTTCATCCAGCCTGGCATTTCACATGATGCACTCTGCATATAAGTTAAATAAGCAGGGTGGCCATATACAGCCTTGACATACTCCTTTCCCAATTTGGAACCAGTTCCATGTCTGGTTCTAACTGTTGCTTCTTGACCTGCATACAGATTTCTCAGGAGGCAGGTAAGGTGGTCTGGTATTCCCATCACCTGAAGAAATTCCCACAGTTTGTCGTGATCCACACAGTCAAATGCTTTAGTGTAGTCAATGAAGGAGAAGTAGATGCTTTTCTGGAATTCTCTTGATTTTTATATGATTCAACAGATGTTGGCAATTTGATTTCTCATTCTTCTGCCTTTTCTAAATCCAGATTGTACATATGGACGTTCTCATTTCACATAGTGGTATAGCCTAACTTGAAGATTTTGAACATTATGTTACTAGCATGGTAAATGACTGCAGTTGTGTGGTATTTGAACATTCTTTGATGTCCTTCTGTTTGATTGGAATTAAAAATGACATATTACAGTCCTGTGGCTACTGCTGAGTTTTCTAAATTTGTTGCCATATTGAGTGGAGTACTTTCAAAGCTTCATCTTTTAGGATTTGAAATAATTTAGTTGGAATTCCATCACCTCTACTAGCTTTGTTGGTACTAATGCTTCCTAAGGCCCACTTGACTTTAGATTTCAGGATTTCTGCCTCTTGAGAAACCTATATGCAGGTCAGGAAGCAACAGTTAGAACTGGCCATGGAACAACAGACTGGTTCCAAATAGGAAAAGGAGTTCGTCAAGGCTGTATATTGTCACCCTGCTTATTTAACTTCTATGCAGAGTACATCATGAGAAACGCTGGGCTGGAAGAAGCACAAGCTG
>NW_011494818.1:2360758-2384062 GCF_000754665.1 Bison bison bison | reverse complement strand
AAGCACAAGCTGGAATCAAGATTTCTGGGAGAAATATCAATAACCTCAGATATACAGACAGACACCACCCTTATGGCAGAAAGTGAAGAGGAACTCAAAAGCCTCTTGATGAAAGTGACAGAGGAGAGTGAAAAAGTTGGCTTAAAGCTCAACATTCAGAAAACGAAGATCATGGCATCTGGTCCCATCACTTCATGGGAAATAGATGGGGAAACAGTGGAAACAGTGGCTGACTTTATCTTTCTGGGCTCCAAAATCACTGCAGATGGTGACTGCAGCCATGAAGTTAAAAGACGCTTACTCCTTGGAAGGAAAGTTATGACCAACCAGATAATGCTATCAATGCATTATCAATATGCAGATAATGCATATTCAAAAGCAGAGACATTACTTTGCCAACAGAGGTCCGTCTAGTCAAGGCTATGGTTTTTCCTGGGGTCATGTATGGATGTGAGAGTTGAACTTAGAGAGCTGAGTGCCGAAGAATTGATGCTTTTGAACTGTGGTGTTGGAGAAGTCACTTGAGAGTCCCTTGGACTGCAAGGACATCCAAACAGTCCATTCTAAAGGAGATCAGCCCTGGGTGATCTTTGGAAGGAATGATGCTAAAGCTGAAACTCCAGTATTTTGGCCACCTCATGCGAAGAGTTGACTCATTGGAAAAGACTCTGATGCTGGAAGGATTGGGAGCAGGAGAAGAGGGGACGACAGAGGATTAGATGGCTGGATGGCATCACGGACTCGATGGACATGAGTTTCAGTGAACTCTGGAAGTTAGTGATGGACAGGGAGGCCTGGCGTGCTGCAATTCATGGAGTCTTAAAGAGTCGGACACGACTGAGCGACTGAACTGAACTGAACTGAACTCTAGGTGAGTGATCACACCATTGTGGTTATCTGGTCATTAAGATCTATTTTTTTTTTAAAATAGTTCTTCTGTGTATTCCTTGCCACCTCTTAATATATTCTGTTTCTGTAAGCTCCATACTGTTTCTGTCCTTTATTGTGCCCATCTTTGCATGAAATATTCCTTTGGTATCTCTAGCTTTCTTGAAGAGATCTCTAGTCTTTTGCTTTCTATTGTTTTCTTCTATTTCTTTGTATTTTTCACTTTGAAGTCTTTCTTATGTCTCCTTGCTATTCTTTGGAGCTGTACATTCATATGGGAATATCTTTCCTTTTCTCTATTGCCTTTCACTTCTCTTCTTTTCTCAGCTATTTGTAAGGCTTCCTGTGACACCAGAAATATTTTGTTTGGTGGAGAGAAGTTAAATTTAGGTTATTGAATGCAGTAATTTTCAATAATAGTTTAGGGCCAGGTATTGGGTATCTTATATTTCAATGGACACAGTTATGGATTTTGTTCCAGAGGTTGTATGAAAACTTAGAATTTTTTTGGTTAGATAAATACTATAATCAGATATGTATTTTAGAAAGAGCATTCTGGCAGTAAGTGAGATAGGGTTGAAAATGGGCTAGGTGAGTGATAAATCAGGAATCATTTACTATGATGCTATACAGAGACAACATAGGATTGAAATGGCCCTGATGATTGGAATGAAGATGGAAGGATAAATGCTGAAGGTTTTAAAGAAGAGTCAATTTGCAAAATTGCTTTGTCAGCTGAGACCCTGTAAACCTATCCTGAAAACAGAAGACCTTCAGGGCCTTAATGTCAGTTTACCTGAAACCAGAAGACCTTCAAGTCCTTGATTGCAGCTTAGCACAACAGGTCTCAGGTCTGCATGCACTCCACACCTCCTCACTTCCATTTTGGCCAAACATGCCACACCTTTGAATTTTCCATAAATTTCATTCTGACAAGGTGCCAGCGTTTGAGGATGATGATGGATTCTGTGTATTTGAAAGGAAGGGGAGCTTGTCTTTAATTTAATTCCCTGGAAGTTACCATTGGTAGACATGGTTGCTTGAGAATCATACCTCTGGTGCTAACTTACCTGCATTAGAGATGATTTCCTTAATTTATTTAATTTAGACTTAGAAAGCTATTTCCCACATAGAGATTCAAAAACAATTTTACCTTTAAACACAAGCCTATTTGAATTTCAGAAGTTCCTGCTTTATTTGTTAGAAACTTAAATATTAAGGCCACAAGCAAAATAATACACAATAATGCACAAACTCAATTTAGTTTTGTGGTCTTTTACATTTCACTTAAATATAAAAGTTTATATTCATATTATAAAGCAAAATATTCATCCTGAATTAGGACCTAATGCAACTGTCTCAGTAATAGTCTTCCTGTCTTTAGGTAATTAAGCTATATGTGCAAATTATTTATATTTTGCATATAGGGAATTTATTTCTTCCTTATGTTGAAAATGTTATTAGCATTTTTATTTTCAGTAAGATAAAAGAGTCTCAATTTTTACATTTTTATAATATTTACATGCTGTATGTACATGATATAACAGCAATTTATTTTGAATGAAAAGGAAGCTGGCTAGATTCAACAATAATTTATATTATGAGCATAATTTTTATGGCTTTAAGCTTTTTTTTTTTTCTCCAAATGTATGTTTGGGGATGTATATGGTTTGTTATAGATAAAAGTATTTTACTATTTCAGAAATGTTTAGAGGCTTCTTTTTCTCCTAATTAATCTCAGAAAGTTCATTGATTGTATATCCTCTTTGATTTTCTCTTTGCAGGAAAATGGAAGCACTGATAACAAGCTTAGTTTAATTAGAGTAACGGGCTAAGACTGAATTGCTATAACAGCTGGTAAGATTTGGACTTAGCCTCTTGGAAGTGTGATTCACATAAATACTAACAACAAAGGGGTATATATATCCAGCATATATCAAGATCATTTTGTAATATATCTAAGGCTGTTGCTCAGAGTTCTAATAGAGATTGTTTTCACAAGATAAAAAAGGACACTTTACATTTTTAAAAAAAGATGAAATTTGAGGTAAAGACAATAAATTTGGGTTGTCCTTTGAACTAATTACTAAATGATTAGAATTTACATAAATTTGACAATAATTAAAATATTGAACATAATTTTATTTGGTGGATCGAGCTCATTCTGACTTATATGCTAGAGTAAAAGATAAATATATGTGCATATATATAGATGTGCTAAAGAAATTCAATAAAGCTAGACACAAAATGGAGTTAGAAATGAGGTTATTATAAAAATAGATAGCATATATTCAGTGTCTTTACCAAGAGTGGGTCAGAATTTTGATATTGATCAAAGAACATGAGAGACAAATAAATCTAGTTATTTATAACACTGACAAATATCTTAAGATTAAAAAAAAAGTTGTTTATAAAACTTAGAAAGTGATACAATAAACTTAATATTTTTAACAATGTGAGAGTATTATGTATGTAAAACTCATAAATGTAGCATAAAAATGTAATACAAAAATGGAGTATAAGAACACAAGAGAATGCTTGCATAGAGTAATGAATAATGTCCCAAGGCCCAAAGCTGAATTTAATTGTAGTATGAACTTGATATTCTACGTCTATTCTTCCTCTTACAAATCTTAATCTAAGAACTTTAAACTTCAGGATTTGGAATGACAACCAAAAGATGTAAGCATGATCCTATTACAGAATCTTTATTACACAGAATTAATTAGTAGTAATTTAAATCAGAACCATCTTTGCCTTCGGGGACATTTAGGGGGAAGATAATCTGAGAAAGGCATGAAAAAACTTTTTGGATGATTAAAAACAGTGCTTGGGATAGTGGTTACATGGATATATGTATTTGTCAAATTCATCAAACTATACAATAAAATGGGCACATTTTTATATACATAAATTACAGAGTGATACAAAATTCATACAAGATGGCAGAGTAGAAGGACATGTGCTTAACTTCTCCTGAGAGAACTGCAAAATTGCAACTCGCTGCTGAACAACCATTGACAGCAGAATGTTGGATCACACCAAAAAAAGATACCCCACATGCAAGGGCAAAGGAAAAGCCCTAACAAGATGGTAGGAGGGGTGAAATCACATTTAGAATCAAGCCCCGTACCCGCCAGAGACACTCAGAGGACTCAAATGAAACCTTGTGTTCACCAGGACCCAGAGGCCCACAGAGACTGAGCCAGACCTGCCTTTGAGTGTTTGAGTGTTCCTGTGGAGGCACGGGTCAGCACTGGCCTGCCATAGGGACAGGGACTCCGGCTGCAGCAGACCTGGGTCATGCACCATGTGACATAAGCCTTCATGGTAGAGATTGCCATTAGCCCCACCATAGAGTCACCGAGTAGACAAACTACAAAATGCAGAACAAGTATATCAAATTATTTCTTGCACTGTTAAGAAAGTTCTAGAACCCACACCAGATTTCCCAACCTGGGAATATGGCAAAGGGACTAAGAATCCCTAAAGAATTTGACTTTGCAGGCCAGTGGGATTTGATTACAGAACTTACACAGGACTGGGGAAACAGAGTCTTGGAGGGCACAAACAAAACCTTCTGTGCACCAGGGGCCAGGAGAAAGGAGCAGTGTCCCCAAAAGAGACTGAGCCAGACTTGCCTGTGTATGTCCAGGGGTGGAGGCCCAGCTCGAGTTTGGCCTCAGGTCAAACAATGGGGAGAGAACATAGCCCTGTCCTTCAACAGAAAATTGGATTAAAGATTTACTGAATATGGCCCTGCCCATCAGAACGAGACCCAAAATCCCCAACAGTCAGTCTCTCCCATCAGGAAGCTTCCATAAGCATCTTACCCTTATTCATCACAGGGCAGACAGAATGAAAACCACAATTACAGAAAACTAACCAAATTGATAACATGGAAAATAGTCTTGTCTAACTCAAATAAACTATGAGCCATGCCCTATAGGGACACCCAAGATGGATGGATTATCTTAGACGGGTGGAGAGTTCTGACAAAATGTGGTCCACTGGAGAATGGAATGGTGAACCACTTCAATATTCTTTCCTTGAGAACTCCATGAACAGTATGAAAAGGCAAAAATATATGACACTGAAAGATAAATTCCCCGATTCAGTAGGTGCCCAATATGCTACTGGAGAAGGGTGGAGACATAACTACAGAAAGAATGAACAGACAGAGCCAAAGCAAAAACAACACCCAGTTGTGGATGTGACTGGTGATAGAAAAAGTCCAATGCTGTAAAGAACAAAATTGCATAGGAAGCTGGAATTTTAGGTCCATAAATCAAGGCAAATTGGAAGTGGTCATCAGGAGATGGCTAGAGTGAACATCGAGATTTTAGTAATCAGGGAACTAAAATGGCCTGGAATGGGTGAATTTAATTCAGATGACCATTATATCTACTACTGTGGGCAAAAATCCCTTAGAAGAAACGGAGTAGCCTTCATAGTCAACAAAAGAGTTCAAAATGCAGTACTTGGGTATAGTCTCAAAAATGACATTGATCACTGTTTCCAAAGCAAATCATTCCATATCTCAGTGATCCAAGTCTATGCCCCAACCACTAATGCAGAACAAGTTGAAGTTTAGCTATTCTATAAAGACCTATGAGACCTTCTAGAGCTAATACCAAAAAAATAAAAACAAACAAACAAACTAAAAACCCAAGATGTCATTTTCATCATAGGGGACTGGAATGCAAAAGTAGGAAGTCAAGAGATATTTGGAGTAATAGGCAAACTTAGTCCTGGAGTACAAAATGAAGCAGGGCAAAGCAAATAGTTTTGCTAGGAGAATGCACTGAACATAGTAAACACCCTCTTCCAACAACACAACAGACAGCTCTACACATGGACATCACCAGATGGTCAATACCAAAATTAGAATGATTAGATTCTTTGGAGCTGAAAATGGAGAAATTCTATACAGTCAGCAAAAACAAGACCAGGGGCTAACTGTAGCTCAGACCATGAACTCCTTTTTGCAAAATTCAGACTTAATTTGAAGAAAGTATGGAAAACCTCTAGACCATTCAGGTGGGACCTAAATCAAATCCCTTTTGATTATACAGTAGAAGTGACAAATAGAGTCAAAGATTAGATTGGGTAAACAGAATGCCTGAAGAACTATAGACAGAGGTTTGTGATATTATACAGGAGGCAGTGGTAAAGACCATCCCCAAGAAAAAGAAATGCAAAAAGGCAAAATGGTTGCTTGAGAAGTTCTTACAAATAGCTGAGAAAAGAAGAGAAGCTAAAGGTAAAGGAGAATAGGAAAGATATACCCATTTGGATACAGAGTTTCAAAGTATAGCAAGGAGAAATAGGAAAGCCTTTCTCAGTGATCAATACAAAGAAATAGAGGAAAACAATAGAATGGGAAAGATGAGAGATCTCTTCAAGAAAACTAGATATATCAAGGGAACATTTAATACAAAAATGGGCACAATAAAGGACAGAAATGGTATGGACCTAACAGAAGCAAAAGAGATTAAAAAGAGGTGGCAAGAATACACAGAAGATATGCAGAAAATATCTTCATGACCCATACAATCTCGATGGCATGATCACTCACCTAGAGCTAGACATCCTGGAATGTGAAGCCAAGTGGGCCTTAGGAAGCATCACTATGTACAAATCTAGTGGAGGTGCTGGAATCCCAATTGAACTATTTCAAATCCTAAAAGATGATGCTGTGAAACTGCTGCACTCAATATGCCAGCAAATTTGGAAAACTCAGCAGCAGCCGTAGGACTGGAAAAGGTAAGTTTTCATTCCAATTGCTAAGAAAGGCAATAACAAAGAATGCTCAAACTACCACACAATTATACTCATCTCACATGGTAGCAAAGTCATGCTCAAAATTCTCCAAGTCAGACTTCAACATGTGAACTGAGAACTTCCAGATGTTCAAGCTGGTTTTAGAAAAGGCAGAGGAACCAGAGATCAAATTGCCAATATCTGTTGGGTCATATAAAAAGCAAGAAAAATCCAGAAAAGCATCTACTTCTGTTTTATTGACTATGCCAAATCTTTCATTGTGCAAATCAAAACAAACTGTGGAAAATTCTTAGAGATGAGAATACCAGACGACCTTATCTGCCTCCTAAGACTCTCTATGCAGTACAAGAAGCAACAGTTAGAACCAGACATGGAACACATATTGGTTGCAATTTGGGAAAGGAGTATGTCAAGGCTGTATACTGTCATACTGCTTATTTAATTTATATGCAGAGTACATTATGGGAAAAACCAGGCTGCATGAAGGACAAGCTGGAATCAAGATTGCCAGGAAAAATATCAATAACCTCAGATATGCAGGTGACACCACCCTTATGGCAAAAACCAAAGACATACTCAAGAGCTTCCTGATGAAGTAAAAGAGTAGAGTGAAAAAACGGACTTAAAACTCAACATTCAAAAAATAAAAATCTTGGCATCTGATCCTATCACTTCATGGCAAACAGATGGGGAAACAATGGAAACAGTAAGAAACATTATTTTAAAGGGCTCCAAAATCACTGCAGATGGTGACTGCAGCCATGAAAGTAAAAGATGCTTGCTCCTTGGAAGAAAAGCTATGACCAACCTAGAGAAAGTATTTTGATTTGTACTTAATTAAATATTAATTAAATTAAATTAATTTGTACTTTATTTTAATATACTTTGTGGGCAAAGTTTATTATTAATTTTTTTATTACAAAGTATATTACTTTGCCCACAAAGGTCCATCTAGTCAAAGCTATGGTTTTTCCAGTAGTCATGTATGGATGTTAGAGTTTGATCATAAAGAAAATTTAGCACTGAAGAATTGATACTTTTGAACTATGGAATTGGAGAAGACTCTTTGGTGTTTCTTGGAATGCAAAGATATCCAACCAGTAAATCCTATCAGAAATCAGTCCTGAATATTCATTGGAAGGACTGATACTGAAGCTGAAGCTGCAATACTTTGATCACCTAATGAGACGAACTGACTGAGTGCAAAAGACCCTGATGCTGGGAAAGATTGAAGGCAGGAAGAGAATGGGACTACAGAGTGCAAGATCCTTGGATGGCATCTCCGACTGGATGGACATGAGTTTGAGCAAGCTTGGCAGTTGATGACGGACAGGAAAGCCCAGCATACTGCAGTCCATTGGTTCACAAAAAGTCGGACACGACCAAGTGACTGAACTGAAAGTGATTTAAAAACACAGTTCCATGTGTACTAATTTAATCTGTTCTTGACTTATTTTCTACTGTGACACATTTTTTTGTATCAAAATATATTGTATTATATTGTAATTATTTTATCTTCACATTTAAAATTCAAATATTGTGTTTATCTTGCTTTCTATCCTATTCTTAGTGGCTGACTTATATTTTTTAAATGAAAATAGATTATGAGACCCTTAGGATTCTATTTTCAGAGATTAACCGAAGCATTTTGGCTATCAAAAGTGTCTTCATTTAAAAGTTAGGAAGATAAATTCCCTGCAACTTAACTTCAAATGCTCTGATTCCCAGAAGAGTAAAACGTTGACAGGATTACAACAACACAACTGTATGCTTCTTTATCTATACTGAATGGATGTGCTTGATAGTGTATCACAGTGTTCACTTAATGAAACAGGTGGGCTTTATGAATGTAATTTGATATGCATATGTGCTACATTGGAGAAGGAAATGGCAATCCACTCCAGTGTTCTTGCCTGGAGAATCCCAGCGACGGGAGAGCCTGATGGGCTCCTGTCTACAGGGTCACACAGAGTCGGACACGACTGAAGTGACTTAGCAAAATGTGCTACATGGACTACACTCAGAGTCAAATTGGCATATTTTGTATATTGTTATCATAACTTTTCTATCATGTTTTACTTAATAAAAATGGCAATAATTTCATTGAACTTAATGGTCCCTTTAAATATTTATCTACTTTTCACTTCTCTGCCATGTAGGCAATCCTGGTGACTACGTTAGACCAGAGAGTAGCCTCATAACCAGTAACTTTACAATGATGTTTTCACCTAAGTGAGACAGAATGGATGTCATAGGCCTAAAGGGAATTCTTGAGTATTGTAATGTGTCTGAGCTTCAGGTTTGTTATTTTTAAAATATAGAAATTGAGTTAAATGGTCTTAAATTTTTAATTTAAATATGTCTCTATAATTCTGTTATTTTATCACAGTTATTTTAAGAAGTCAAACTAAAAGAATATGATAAGAAACATGAAGAATGAGATTATTTTTTAAACACTTAGGATGTGATGAAAATGACTTTGAAAAAATTTTTCTCATATATGTCTCAAAAATGTCTCTACTGGATGTGCAAGTAATATGTTAAAAATGGCCCACTGAATAATTTTCTCTCAACTTAATTTTCTCACAACTTAGCTGTGAATAATACCTCACTGTGAATAATTTTTTCACAACTTACTCTTTGGATCACAATAAATTGTGGAAAATTCTTTAAGAGATGGGAATACCAGACCATCTGACCTGCCTCCTGAGAAATCTGTATGCAGGCCAGGAAGCAACAGTTAGAACTGTACATGGAATAACAGACTGGTTCCAAATCTGGAAAGGAGTATGTCAAGGATGTATATTGGCACCCTGCTTATTTAACTTATATGCAGAGTACATCATGAGACATGCTGGACTAGATGAAGCACAAGGTGGAATCAAGATTGCTGGGAGAAATATCAATAACCTCAGATATACAGATGTCACCAACCTTATGGTGTAAAGTGAAGAACTAAAGAGCCTCTTGATGAAAGTGAAAGAAGAGAGTGAAAAAGTTGGCTTAAAATTCAACATTCAGAAAACTAAGATCATGGACTCTTGTCCCATCACTTCATGGCAAATAGATAGGGAAACAATGGAAACAGTGAGAGACTTTATTTTCTTGGGCTCCAAAATCACTGCATATGGTGACTGCAGCCATGAAACTAAAAGGCACTTGCTCCTTGGAAGAAAAGTTATGACCAAACTAGACAGCATATTAAAAAACAGACACATTACTTTGCCCACATAGGTGCATCTAGTCAAAGCTACGGTTTTTCTAGCAGTCATGTATGGATATGAGAGTTGGAATATAAGGATGGGGAACACATGTACACCCATGGCTGATTCATGTAAATGTGTGACAAAACCACTACAATATTGTAAATTAATTAGCCTCCAATTAAAACAAATAAATTTTTTAAAAAAAGGAAAGAAAGCTGAGTGCAGAAGAATTGATGATTTTGAACTGTGATGTTGGAGGAGACTCTTGAAAGTCCCTTGAACTGCAAAGAGATCCAACCAGTCCATCCTAAAGGAAACCAGTCCTGAATATTCATTGGAAGGACTGATGTTGAAGCTGAAACTCCAATACTTTGGCCACCTGATGCAAAGAACTGACAATTTTGAAAAGACCCTGATGTTGGGAATGATGGGAGGCAGGAAGAAAAGGGGACGGCAGAGGATGAGATATTGGATGGCATCACCGACTCAATGGACATCAGTTTGAGTAAACTCTAGGAGTTGGTGATGGACGGGGAGGCCTGGCATGCTGCAGTCCATGGGGTTGCAAAGAGTCAGACACTACTGAGCCACTGAACTGAACTGAACTGAAGTAATATACAGAATTATGACTGTTTTGATTGTACATATTTTATCTTAAAATCCAGAACAATGAGTACAGTTTAACAGTAGTTCTTCAATAGCTATTCATTATTGTCACAGGAGAAGAGAGAATTGAGAAAAAAAAATCATTGTCATTTGTACTATTAGATAATAATTACCTCTTTTATGACTACATTATGAACATTTTATAGTAAACATTGAACACTTGGCATTAAACAAGAACATTAAAAATAAGAAATTAAAAACCTGTGTACTTTATTTATTTTATTTTATTTTTTTAATTTATTTATTTTAATTGGAGGCTAATTACTTTAAAATATTGTATTGGTTTTGCCATACATCAACATGAATCTGCCACGGGTGTACACGTGTTCCCAATCCTGAATCCCCCTCCCACCTCCCTCCCCATACCATCCCTCTGGGTCATCCCAGTGCATCAGCCCCAAGCATCCTGTATCCTGCATCCAACCTGGACTGGTGATTTATTTCTTATATGATATTATACATGTTTCAATGCCATTCTCCCAAATCACCCCACCCTTTCCCTCTCCCACAGAGTCCAAAAGACTGTTCTATACATCTGTGTCTTTTTTGCTATCTCGCATACAGGGTTATCGTTACCATCTTTCTAAATTCCATATGTATGTGTTAGTATACTGTATTGGTGTTTTTCTTTCTGGCTTACTTCACTCTGTATAATCAGCTCCAGTTTCATCCACCTCATTAGAACTGATTCAAATATATTCTTTTTAATGGCTGAGTAATACTCCATTGTGTATATGTACCACTGCTTTCTTATCCATTCATCTGCTTATGGACATCTAGGCTGCTTCCATGTCCTGGCTATTATAGAGAGTGCTGCGATGAACATTGGGGTACACGTGTCTCTTTCAATTCTGGTTTCTTCGGTGTGTATGCCCAGCAGTGGGATTGCTGGGTCATAAGGCAGTTCTATTTCCAGGTTTTTAAGGACTCTCCACACTGTTCTCCATAGTAGCTGTACTAGTTTGCATTCCCACCAACAGTGTAAGAGAGTTCCCTTTTCTCCACACCCTTTCCAGCATTTATTGCTTGTAGACTTTTGTGTGTTTTTTTTTTTAATTTTATTTTTAAACTTTACAATATTGTATTAGTTTTGCCAAATATTGAAATGAATCCGCCACAGGTGTGCCTGTGTTCCCCATCCTGAACCGCAGCCATTCTGACTTGCGTGAAATGGTGCTTCATTGTGGTTTTGATTTGCATTTCTCTGATAATGTGTATTTTAATAGATACTATTGCTTCAACCCCAAAGTCTCTTCCTCATGATTTTGTGTAAGGTTTTCAATATTAATAGCTTGTATATACACATAATTTCTTAGCAAATGGATATACTTTGCAGTATAGAGTGCTTTATTAATTATTCAAAAATTTGTAAGTCTAGTTACAGAATCAAAAATGTCATTAATCATTAATACTGCTTGGTTAAATGCATTAGAATAAGTATTTACTTCTCACAACAGAAACACCAAAAGTATAGATTACCTCTGTTTAAAAATGCTTTCTCATTTCAACCACTTGAAAGTCAGTTCATGTTTAGTCATCAAAGTTGTATTTTATCACAGGAATATTGTCTTCAGTCTGTCCTTTAAATGAATCAATTTAAATGGCTATTTAAATTATTTTCTAACATTTGATATATACTTTTCATTGGAAATTTTGTCCAAAGATGATATCTTTAAACTATAGTTCAAAAAAAGTAGATTTGATACTCCTCTTAGAGTCTTATGGATTTCCCTGGTGGCTCAGATGGTAAAAAATCTGATTGCAATGTGGGAGAACCAGGTTTGATCCCTAATTGGGAAGATACCCTGGAGAACAGAAAGCTACCCACTTCAATATGCTTGTCTGGAGAAGTCCATGGTCAGAGGAGGCTGGTGGGCTACAGTCAGTCCATGGGGTTGCAAAGAGTCAGACCCAACTTGCACATTCACTAGCACTTACAGCCTTATAAATATGCAAGCACTTTCAAATGAATAAAAGGGTCAGGAATTTGAAGGCTATAACCTAGGAACTGAGGTAAATGCAAAGTATTAGAATAAAGAAAAACTGACATTATTTAGGCTGTGTTTAATTTTATTGAAATATGTAGAAAACTGAGACAAAGTGACACTATGGCTAGTTCAGGTTCACAAATCTAATTAGAATAAGAGTTAATACTAGAAATTAAAATCAAAATCTTGGCAGTGGTCTGCTAAAGCATTACACTATTATACAATCTGTATAATGTAACTTCAAGCCCACTCTGCTTGAATTGTGTAATTACCTAAAATCACTTTGCTTATGAAAACATAAAATTAGGGCAAATTGTTTTGCCTTTTTCTAGAAGTGTAATCTATGTTTCTTAAATTCTAGGCCAGAATCAATGAGAACATAGGACTTGTGGCCACAAGGAAGAAATTTTGTGCAAATTTGTACAAAACTTCAATTTTGAAATTTTATTTTTATTTTCATAGCAATAAAATACAACAAAATAATTTTGAAAATATTAGGTAAGATGTATTATTTTTAAAGTATTTTTTCATTAGGTCAGTGGTGAGAATAACAAAGTCTATAAATCTTTAATCAATTTAATTTCCTGAAAAGTCATGGGATTAAATATGATTCTTGGAAAAACTAACTAATAAGGTAATTTTTTTCTCCAGTATTTTTTATCCACTTATTTGACCTTATTCATACTGCTTCTGGGTTTCTTTAAGGTATTCTTCTTATCACTAACACACTCTATTCCTCTCTAATCTCTACCATGTAGTAAAGATCCTAAGGCACATCTCTGGATCATTACTGATCCCCTGTAGAACAAATCAATAAAAGAGCATCAAGAAATAAGGCAAGCTCTTTAGAAGTTCTGACATTATCACAGGAACTTGGTAAGGTGAAATAAATATGAATGGACAAAATCTATCTGTACACATATATCTATACACATATACAGGTAGAAGATAATAGATTAGATGATAAATAGATAGGTATAGATTGGTTTTTACAAATCATATAACTCAAAATCTGTAAGAAGGAAAAAAAAAAAAAGTAAATTTGACAGAACATTAGTATTGTATAGTCAGGGTTTAGAAAGACTTCCCTGAGATGCTTTAGCAAAGAACAGGAATTTAATTTGTAAAAAAGATCCAAGGAAAAACTCCAGAAAATTTCCAAGTATTACACAATATCTTTTCTAGAAGCACACAATATATATATAGGGTATCCAGGATATGGCTTATTTCAACTATTTAAGAATGCTTAAAATGAGAATTCAAGAACTAACTGTACATGCTGCTTGAAAGGACTAATTAGAAAAACAACATATTAAATACTCAGAATCTTCTTGAAATAATCAAATGTGTGAAATCTCATCAAATTTTAAAGTGCTTAACAAATTTCTCAGCAAAGTGTTCACATAAATAAAATGCCATTTAAGTTCTTTGAATGATTTTAAACCTATTGTGATATGATTGGTTTTTAGCATGGGCTTCCCTGGTGGCTTAGATGTTAAAAATCCGCCTGCAACGTGGGATAACTGGATTCAATCCTTGAGTTGGGAAGATCCCCTGGAGAAGGGCATGGCAACCCACTTCAATATTCTTGGCTGGAGAATCCCTATGGACAGAGGAGCCTGGTGGGCTACATTCTATGAGATGGCAAAGAGTCAAATACGACTAAGCACAACACAGAAACATCTCGTTTATTTCTGGAATTCCCACCAGGCAGCAGCAAAGATACTGAAAACTAGTTCTTAAACTAATGTAGTTCTTTCAAGCCTTTACCAACCACATAAACCTAGTTACTATTTAGTTACCAGAAGTGAGTAAGCATAGACATTACTTTGCCAGCAAAGGTCCATCTAGTCAAGGCTATGGTTTTTCCAGTGGTCATGTATGGATGTGAGAGTTGGACTGTGAAGAAAGCTGAGCACCGAAGAATTGATGCTTTTGAACTGTGGTGTTGGAAAAGACTTTTGAAAGTCCCTTGGACTGCAAGGAGATCCAACCAGTCCATTCTAAAGGAGATCAGCCCTGGGATTTCTTTGGAAGGAATGATGCTAAAGCTGAAACTCCAGTACTTTGGCCACCTCACACGAAGAGTTGACTCATTGGAAAAGACTCTGATGCTGGGAGGGATTGGGGGCAGGAGGAAAAAGGGACAACAGAGGATGAGATGGCTGGATGGCATCACCGACCGGATGGATGTGAGTCTGAGTGAACTCCGGGAGTTGGTGATGGACAGGGAGGCCTGGCATGCTGCGACCCATGGGGTCGCAAAGAGTCGGACATGACTGAGTGACTGAACTGAACTGACTGAATGAGTAAGTAGCACAGAAAGATGTTTCCATCTTTCTTTGTGTCAGAAATAATGTTATCACTATGTTTGCTCTTTTTCATGTGATGAGTCTAATGCAGTCTACAAAATAGAAATTCTTAACAAATAAGTTTAAAGCATTTGATTAGTTTCAATTTACTTTTGGGCTTCCCAGATGGCTCAGCAGTAAAGACAATCATTTGTCTTCAATGCAGGAGACCTAGGTTTGATTCTTGGATCATGAATACCACCCCCACCCTCCCCTGAGAAGGAAATGGCAACTCGCTCCAGTAGTCTTCCTGAGAAATCTCATGGACAGAGGAGTCTGGGAGGCAACAGTCCATGGGGTCATAAAAAACTCAGACACGACTTAGCGAATAAATAACAAGTTTAGTTCTGCTTGGTAATCAGAAATCATGATTATTTATGTCCTACTGGCAGAAAGTGAAGAGGACTCAAGAGCCTCTTGATGAAAGTGAAAGGAGAGTGAAGAGACATTACTTTGCCAACAAAGGTCCGTCTAGTCAAGCCATGGTTTTTCCAGTAGTCATGTATGGATGTGAGAGTTGGACCATAAAGAAGGCTGAGTGTCCAAGAATTAATATTTTGAACTGTGCTATTGGAGAAGATTCTTGAGAGTCCCTTGGACTGCAAGATCAAGCCAGTCAATCCTAAAAGAAATCAATCCTGAATATTCACCGGAAGGACTAATGCTGAAGCCGAAGCTCCGATACTTTAGCCACCTGATGCGAAGAGCCGACTCATTAGAAAAGATTCTGATGCTGGGCAAGATTGAAGGCAGGAGGAGAAGGGGATGACAGAGGATGAAATTCTGGATGGGTTCTGGACGTGAATTTGAGCACTCTCTGGGAAATGGTGAAGGACAGGGAAGCCTGGCATACTGCAGTCCATGGGGTCACAAAAAGTCAGACATGATTGAGTGATTGAACAACAACAAAATAAATCACATTTCTCAGATTATTAATGTTTCATATTTTGATAGTAAGCTTTTTATTTTTTGGATTGTTCAATGATTTTTTTCAGTTTTTATTTGGCAGATCATTAAAATAAGTACATTTCAAACTTTAGTTTTATTTGTATAATTTATTACATTATAAAGTAGCAGAGTTGATGAATTCTAGTAGTATGTTTGGAATGTGGGAATAACAACTTCAGCAATGATGAATAACTAGAGATAGTGTCCATCCACTGGATAGGAAGATCCTCTGAGTTTTTGCTAAGCATTCTCAATATGCACTAGTCTAACTTGCTGAGCCTTAGTCTGCCAGCTACGCTGGACACTGAGGCTGGATAATTGGCACTGCTGGTTGCCTTAAAAACCATTACCTGTCAATTCCTAGGCCTCAAGGTATCAAGCAATAGTGTTCATTGTACATGGTTGTTATCAAACTGGTAAATAAAATCTATGCATCTAGAGAGTTTCTCTAAAGCACACACACACAATCAAGGAAAATTAATGAATTTGAATTGGGGAGGAAGAAAACATTTGCTTACATAGTAAACCCCTTTGAAAACTTTTTATGTGTTCCCAGAGAGGTAACAGTACACTTACACTTTGCAAAAGAAACTATGCTACTCAAACATCTAAAACACATCTCTAAGTTTCCTTTAAGAAGATAATGGAACAGGGTTTTATTTCGTAATCAATATTCTTGTTAAAAGACATTATGACTTCATGGAACTCAGTTAAAAGAACCCCTCAGAAAAGTAACTGAATGAGATCTGATAGCTGACTCTTCCTTTTCTCTTAATTTAAGATGGAAACATCAAAGTTGCAAGCCCTCAAGCAGTAGCAAAAGTCAAGTGCTGTCATTAGACTACAAAGCAGTCTTTGTAAATTATTAACTTTCCAACTGCAGCATCAAGGTAGCTTCTACATAGGGTTGTAAATATTAATCAGTCAAGGAGATATTTAAAACATATAAAATACATAAAAATATTATTTTAAGGAGTTTCAAATCATGACTTTTTAGACTTTCTAATTTAGAATTATCAACCACTGGAAAAATTCATCATGGTTAACTGTGGCATCTGTAGCATTGCTGGAGTACATTTTGGCTTCATTCAGAATCAAGGAAGCATTCATACCTGGGAGAGGTAAAGATTCCATCCTCAAAGATTTCCAGCTACTAATTTCATAAACATATGTAACTTGGTGGTAACCGCAGAATGTGTAGTGATGTAAATTTTTTTTCAGACATAAAGAATAAAGGTATCTGCATTAATCTCCTACTTTTGTGAGTGTTTCGGAGTTCTTAAGAATTTTAGTTATTTTGTCAACTTGCTTTGTGGCATTCATCTGATGGCAGCCTACTTATATTGCATGAAGTGTCCCCATTGGGAACAAGAGGAAGCTTCTCTTTAAATGAGGCATTAGATCCTTTTCCTTCCAGGCATATTCTGCTTTTTACATGATTAGTATGGATTTGGATGGTGGCAGAAAATTGGCTTCTCTTCAGGGACATTACACATTTGTAGAAGCCTAGTCCCAGAAGTAAACATCACTGAACAGCATCTCCATACATAAGATTTCCTCCATCGCTTCCTTGTTTCATGACAAATCTTTTAGGAATACAAGAGACCCATAAAGGGTCATCTTCTTAAAGATTATGTTTCTGTTGCATTTTTTGCCCTTTACTGAATGTGGAAGTGAACACTGACTTCATAAGTTCAATAATATTTGATGTTGGTTGACAGATGAGATTTTTTGGAGTTAAGGTTATATATAAGAATTAAATATTCTTTCTCTAAACTTCTATATTCTTTGTACTATTTAAGTGGATCCTTTCTAGACTGGGATTATCAACTTGATGCTTTATTACATTAAATAAAATTTAGATATTCATTTTATGATATTAACTATTTGTATTTTAAAAGACATTTTTATTGTTTAAATGATAAGAAAAAACTTGAAAATGCTGGCAATCTGGCTTTCTTATACAATAATATGCTGTTAGAGGAATTGGAAAAGGACTTGGGCAATATAACTAAAATTCAGAAAACACTGGCTTCTATATCTAGTGACATTTACTTGCCAATTGTTTTACTAGAATAAATCACTTATCCTCTGAGTTTAGGTCCATCTTTAATATTGGACCTAAACTTTGTAAATTAGGCCAAATATGATAATGTGAGAATATGCAATGTTTTCTTCTCTCAGCTAAGTCACTTTGAAGAATCACACTTGGAGAATGTATAGAATGAGCATATACTCGGTTACCTAAGAAATAAACAGCTATGTATGGGTATCATCAAAGATAAATGTATCAGATCCCAAAGGAAAAGAAAAAAACAAATTCTGTTGACTTCATACACCATGATAAATCACTTCATTGGCTTTCAAAATATGTGGAAGATAACATGCATAGAAATTCTAAAAAGCTGTGGGATATTTGAGATTGCTTGATTTCACTCTCTTAAATATGAAAATGAACATACAAACCCAGGCTTTGTGTGCCATATATATGAACATAAAGGGAAACTTTTTCAGAATCTTTTTTTTTTTTTTTTTTTGCATTAAGAAAAGTTAAAGCCTAGGAGAGAGCATTAAATCATCTAAATATCTTCTTCAAAGGCAAGGCATAAAAGAATCAGGCCAAGATATGCATCATTTGATAGCATAGTTGCCACCGTCATTATTCCTAATTATTCTTGACATTTTGTCCATTACACCACAAGGCTCCTCAGAGGATAGAAATAATAAGCTGGAAGTGAAGACTAGCTAATTATCTATATTATATAAAAAGTTGTGATATTGTAGATGAAACATCAATTATGTAAATTGGTGATAAACCTTGACAGTAGAAATATATCTTGGAAATGACTCTTAAGCTCAAGTTTAGAAATCTTGTCCCCATCTCTTTCTTCTCCTCTATAAATGAGTAAAGTCTCATTTACAACAAAAAATATATTTACAGGAGTAGTATGAATGAATTGCACCACAGGAAACTACTTTGTAAAATATAATCACCTTTTAAGCCTGCATATATATAGTTTATTTTGTAATTGATTATTTATGTGGGATAATTACACACACACACACACACACACACACACACATATATAGGCTTCCGAGGAGGCCCTAGAGGTAAAGAATCTGCCTACCAATGCAAAAGACACAGAAGACTCAGGTTTGAGTCCTGGGTAGAGAAGATACCCTGAGGGAGTATTCTTGTTCCAGTATTCTTGCCTGGAAAATTCCATGGAAAGAGTAGACTGGCGGGCACGAGTAGCCCATGGACATGACTGAGTGCACACACACAGAGCCCAGAATTATATAGGCATTGTTCCTGTCTACTTTGAAAAGCAATAGCCATTACTTAGGATTTGCCCATATTAACAAGAAAATGCTAGTTAATTTCATAAACATAGTAGTAAATTTTTGTATATATTTAACCTAGAATTTGGGGTTTCCCAGGTGATGCAAGGGTAAAGAATCTGCCTGACAATGAGGGAGACTCAAGATACATGGGTTCAAACCCTGGGTTGAGAAGATCCCCTAGAGTAGGTTATGGCAACCAGATCCAGTATTCATGCTTGGAAAATTCCATAAACAGAGGAGCCAGGCAGGCTACAGTTCAAGGAGTGGCAGAGTCAGACACAACTGAGCATACACTCAAAACCCAGAATTTGGGCCATATTATGCTATTGGGATCTGAATGTGGTTACTATAAAAGTCATTTGCGTTGCAACTTCACCAAGACATCCTTTGGCAAAGATTAATATATGAAAAGAATTGGCTTACCTATCATACTGGAAAAGGTCAGTTTTCATTCCAATCTCAAAGAAAGGCAATGCAAAAGAATGTTCAAACTACCATACAATTGTATTCATCTCACACACTAGCAAAGTAATGCTCAAAATTCTCCAAGCCAGGTTTCAACAGTATGTGAACCATGAACTTCAAAATGTTCAAGCTGGATTTAGAAAAGACAGAGGAAGCAAAGATCAAATTGCCAACATTCATTGGATCACTGAAAAAGCAAGACAGCTCTAGAAAAAAACGTCTACTTCTGCTTTACTAGCTATACCAAAGCCTTTGACTGTTTGGACCACAACAAACTGTGGAAAATTCTTAAAGAGATGGGAATACCAGACCACGTTACCTGCCTCCTGAGAAATCTGTATGCAGGTCAAGAAGCAACAGTTAGAACTGGACATGGAACAACAGACTGATTCCAAACAAGGAAAGGAGTACATCAAGGCTGTATGTTGTCACACTGCTTATTTAACTTATATTCAGAGTACATCATGCCAAGTGCTGGATGGAGCTGGATGAAGCACAAGCCAGGATCAAGATTGCCAGGAGAAATATCAATAACCTCAGATATCCAGATGACACCACCCTTATGGCAGAAAGTGAAGAAGAACTAAACACCTCTTGATGAAAGTGAAAGAGGAGAGTGAAAAAATTGGCTTAAAACTCAACATTCGAAAAACGAAGATCATGGCGTCTGGTCCCATCACTTCATGGCAAATAGATGGGAAAACAATGGAAACAGTGACAGACTTTCTTTTCTTGGGCTCCAAAATCACTGCAGATTGTGACTGCAGCCATGAAATTAAAAGATGCTTGCTCCTTGGAAGAAAAAACTATGACCAATCTTGATAACATATTAAAAATCAGAGACACTACTTTACTCACAGAGGTCTGTCTAGTCAAAGCTATGGTTTTTCTAGTAGTCATGTATGAATGTTAGAGTTAGACAATAAAGAAAGCTGAGCACCAAAGAATTGATGCTTTTGAACTGTGGTGTTGGAGGAGACTCTTTAGAGTCCCTTGGACTACAAGGAGATCCAACCAGTTCATCCTAAAGGGAATCAGTCCTGAATATTCTTTGGAAGGACTGATGCTGAAGCTGAAACGCCAGTGCTTTGCCCACCTGATGGGAAGAACTGACTCTTTGGAAAAGACCCTGATGCTGGGAATGATTGAAGGCAGGAGGAGAAAGGGCCTACAGAGGATGAAATGGTTTTTATCACATCACGGACTCAATGGACATGAATTTGAGCAGTCTCCGGGAGTTGGTGATGGACTGGGAAACTTGGCATGTTGCAGTCCATTGGGTCACAAAGAGTCAGACATGACTGAGCAACTGAACTGAACTGAACTGATCATACTGGAAATAAAGTTGGTGCTTATATAATATCTTATAACAACAGACTCAAAAGTGAAGATTATCCTTGTTTTACTGGGAGGATTTCCTGGTGATTCAATGATAAAGAATCCACACACAATGCAGGAGACTCAGGCGATGTGGGTTCAATCCCAGGGTTGGGAAATCCCCTGGAAGGGGAAATGGTGACCTAGTATTCTTGCCTGGAAATCCCATGGGAAAAGGAGTTTGGTGGGCTACAGTCTACAGGGTTGCAAGAGTCAGACATGACTTAGTGACTAAACAATATAAATTAAGTCAGTGAATGCAGCAAAGTGTCTGGGTTTTTGGTTTGTTTTGTTTAGAAGATTTCTGCGAATAAAGGAGAAATCTTATCTCCTGGGACAATCCCATCAACAACCTATACCTACAGCTGGGAAACTATAACACACCAAATGTGGTCAGACTGCAAGCCCTAGTCTGTCCTGTGGACCTTTCTGTTGGTGGTAGCATCTCAACCAGATGGAGTACTTTTAACCCAGGGAGCATATTGACATGGAGGTTTGGTGAGTATTCTGGTTGTGCTTCCCAGGTGGCTCAGTGGTAAAGTGTCCTGTACCTTATTAGAGATTTAGGAGACCCGACTTTGATCTCTGGGTTGGGGAAGTTACCCTGAAGGAGGAAATGGAAACCCACTTTATTATTCTTGCCTAGAAAATTCCATGGACAGAGGAACTTCATGGATTACAGCCCAAAGGGTCACATAAAGTTGGACACAACCTAGTGAATGAACATGCAAACATTTTGGTTGCTCAATGAGTAGGTGGAAGAACTAGTGGGATTTATTTGGGGACAGGGATATTTATTTAGAGACCATTCTGTAAAAGATAATTGCCCCAAACTGCATACTATTTGTTTTGTGTTCTTAAGGCAAAATTTGACGTACAGATAAAATTATAGAATATCAATTTCCATTTACCTGTAGCTAAAAGTGAAAAAAAAACCTTTACACTGTTGATATGCATAATAATATAAATGTGAATAATTATAAAAGTGAATAAATATGTATATTTTACCATATATGTGACCCCATCGACTGCAGCATGCCTTCCTTGTTCATCAACAACTTCCAAGCTTGCTCAAACTCATGTCCATGGAATTGGTGATGCCATCCAACCATCTCATCCTCTGTCATCCCCTTCTCCTGTGCCTTCAATCTTACCCAGCATCAGGTCATTTTCCAGTGAGTCAGTTCTTCCCATCAGGTGATTAAAGTACTGGAGTTTCAGCTTCAACATCAGTTCTTAGAATGAATATTCAGTACTGATTTCCTTTAAGATTGACTGACTTGATCTCCTTCTAGTCCACCAGACTCTCAAGAGTATTCTCTAACGCCACAGTTCAGAAGTATCAGTTCTTTAGTGTTCAACTTTTTTTTATAGTCAAACTCTCATATCCACACATGACAAATGGGAAAACCATAGATTTGACTAGACAGACCTTTGTCAGCAATGTCTCTGTTTCTTAATATGCTGTCTAGATCGGTCATAACTTTTCTTCCAAGGACCAAGCGTCTTTTAATTTCATGGCTGCAGTCACCATCTGCAGTGACTTTGGAGCCCAAGAAAGGAAAGTCTGTCACTGTTTCCATTGTTTCCCTATCTATTTGCCATGAAGTGATACTACCTGATGCCATGATCTTCGTTTTTCAAATGTTGAGTTTTAAGCCAACTTTTTCACTCTCCTCTTTCACGTTCATCAAAAGGCTCTAGTTCTTTGCTTTCTGCCGTAAGTGTGGTGTCATCTGTGCCTGGCAATCTTAATTACAGCTTGTGCTTCATCCAACCATATAACTCAGATATCCTGATACGGGTTTACAGTAAAATAAAGGAAAAAAGTAATACCTAAAGCTTTTTTGCTTTAGAAAAGCAAATATCTATGAAGTTACACATATGTGATAATGAGTATCCTCCCAGCTAATCAATAAAGTTTCAGTTCAGTTCAGTTCAGTTCATTCACTCAGTCGTGTCCGACTGTTTGAGACCCCATGAATCGCAGCATGCCAGGCCTCCCTGTCCATTACAAACTCCTGGAGTTCACTCAGACTTATGTCCACCAAGTCGGAGATGCCATCAGCCATCTCATCCTCTGTCGTCCCTTCTCCTCCTGCCCCCAATCCCTCCCAGCATCAGAGTCTTTTCCACTGAGTCAACTCTTCGCATGGCATGGCCAAAGTACTGGAGTTTCAGCTTTAGCATCATTCCTTCCAAAGAAATCCCAGGGCTGATCTCCTTTAGAATGGACTGGTTGGATCTCCTTGCAGTCCAAGGGACTCTCAAGAGTCTTCTCCAACA